>NC_051240.1:6690971-6880971 GCF_015220715.1 Pygocentrus nattereri | reverse complement strand
CAACTGCGTGAGCAAATAGTCCAACAGTTTAAGAACAACGTTTCTCAACGTGCAATTGCAAGGAATTTAGGAATTTCATCATCTGCAGTCCATAATATCATCAAAAGTTTCAGAGAATCTGGAGAAATCTCTGCAAGTAAGCAGCAAGGCAGAAAACCAACACTGTGACCTTCGATCCCTCAGGCGGCTCTGCATTAAAAACCCACATCATTCTGTAACGGATATTCCCACATGGGCTCAGGAACACTTCAGGAAACCACTGTCAGTGAACACAGTTCGTCGCTCCATCTACAAGTGCAAGTTAAAACTCTGCCATGCAAAGCAAAAGCCAGATATCAACAGCACCCAGAAACGCCGCCGGCTTCTCTGGGCCGAGCTCATCTGAGATGGACTGACGCAGAGTGGAAAAGTGTCCTGTGGTCTGACGAGTCCACATTTCAAACTGTTTTTGGAAATCATGGACGTCGTGTCCTCCGGGCCAAAGAGGTAAAGGACTGTCTGGATTGTTATCAGCACAAAGTTCTAAAGCCAGCATCTCTGATGGTGTGGGGGTGTGTTAGTGCCCATGGCATGGATAACTTGCACATCTGTGAAGGCCCCATTAATGCTGAAAGGTCCATACAGGTTTTGGAGCAACATCTGCTGCCATCCAAGCAACGTCTTTTTCAGGGACGTCCTGCTTATTTCAGCAAGACAATGCCAAGCCACATTCTGCACGTGTTACAACAGCGTGGCTTCGTAGTAAAAGAGTGCGGGTGCTTGACTGGCCTGCCTGCAGTCCAGACCTGTCTCCCATTGAAAATGTGTGGCGCATTATGAAGCTCAAAATATGACAGCGGAGACCCTGGACTGTTGAGCAACTGAAGTTGTACATCAAGCAAGAATGGTAAAGAATTCCACCTGCAAAGCTTCAACAATTAGTGTCCTCAGTTCCCAAACGCTTATTGAGTGTTGTTAAAAGGAAAGGTGATGTAACACAGTGGTAAACACGCCCCTGTCCCAACTTCTTTGGAACGTGTTGCAGGCGTCAAATTCAAAATGAGTTTCCTCCGGGTTTTCAGGTTTCCTCCCACAGTCCAAAGACGTGAAGTCAGGTCGATTGGATATGCTAAATTTCCCCTAGGTGTGTGTGTGAGTGACTGTCTGTGTATGTCTGTCTGCCCTGCGATGGACTGCCGACCTGTCCAGGGTGTATCCTGCCTTCCGCCCAATGACTGCTGGGATAGGCTCCAGCACCCCCCTGACAGAGAAGCGGCTTAGAAAATTGATGGATGAATATTTGCAAAAAACAAAGTTTATCCGTTTGAACATTAAATATCTTGTCTTTGTAGTGAATTCAATTGAATACAGGTTGAAAAGGATTTACAAATCATTGTATTCTGTTTTTATTTATGTTTTACACAACGTCCCAACATTGGAATTGGGATTGTAGACTGATCAGCTACATTTAGTGTAAGGGGGGGACTTTGTGTATTTTTTACAGAGCTATTCTTTCAAGAAGTTAAGACAGAACAGCCTATCTGATAACAGCTGAGTCACTTCTAGACACAAATGCCTGCCTAAAGTGTCAGAAGTGCAAAAGTGTTGTGGTGGTGATGATGATCAACACCTTTTATCAGCAGCCTAACTCGGGAGTCTGGAGTTCATGTGGTTGGTGACGTCTCTGCTTTTTTTTTTTTTTTGTAGGTAAAAAGAATGTTTAAAAAGCACCCTGGAAAGAAGACCACGGAGAGCGCAGACTCGCAGACCAACAGCATACAGCAGATAGCAAAGACGGACGAGACTGAAAGTGCAGGTACTACCTTTGCTGCTGTGCTCACTTTTCCACTGTGCTGTATTATAACTTGCCTTTGCAAGGTGTGATGGTTCTTGGGTCTGGATACTTCGTCTAATTAAAGAGCCCATATGATGGAATGACATTTTCCTCACTTTTTTTATTTTCAGTTATTGGTTATTGGTTTTAAAATGTACAGTTCACTTTGTCCATTTTAAATTGTGTTCTTCAGTGTCATGGAAACCAATACATTTACATAGCAGTACAAGTGTTTTAGCCTGGACTCCATGTTAAATGAGACTCATTACAGGGCACCCAATCAGAACAGAGCTTATTTACTATATCAGAGAACATAGCCTGTTTGTAAGTGATAAAGACAAAGAACAGTTATGTAAAAATGAATTTTAACTGTTCATCCATATAAACGTTGTAAGTGGCCCTTGGGGTGAAAAAAAAAATGTCGAATATGGACCCTTTAAGTGATGAGCTGTCAGATGTGTTCTAGAAATCAAGTTCTATTTATTTCTGAATTGCCATTTTGCTTACTTAGAAACTAAAACTTAAGTAGTATTTGGACCCATAAATGCACAGAAGTGGGATACAAAAAGCATATACCCTAAACAAAATTTGGGTGTCTCTGAGGTCCATGTATTATGTTTGTGTAGAAAAGCTTTAGACTGTTAAGAGTTAAACTGTTTTTGTTGCTTTTTAGACACGTATGTACTCTGTTGTGATTGTGCCTCATTCAAGAGCAGTCCAGGCTGAATCACCTTATAGACCTCTGAAGTTGTATGTCATTAGTGAAGTTGTGTGACCTCAGTGGTCAGCCTCATGCTCATGTTCGAAACTCTGGGTCTAAGCTGGATTTCTGGGAGAAATTAATGGTAGAACGCTCTAAACATTTAGGAGCTAGTCAGTTAGTCCTGCCGGAGGTAAAGATTCTCTAAACATAGAGAAGCAACGTTTAGCTATTATGCTGCTCTTAAACCGGTTGACGGAGAGAATTAGAAGAGCCTAGACACTGGACACTTTTAAAATCCGGCCTGAAAACTTTTTTTTATTTGAGCAGCTTTCTGCTCATTTTGAACACTGTTAGCTGTACTGTCCTATGTAAATTTTTCCAGCGAATGTCACTGGATCCCCTGAATCATGAGCTTCTTAAGGAGTAGAAATGGGAATGCTGCTACATCGGTGCTCCTAGCAAGCTAACACTCCTGCACACTCCTTGTGTAATCTGTTAAGCTACTTAGCTACCACACTTGCACGCCAAAGCTTGCTGGTTTGTTTTGGGTATTTTTGCCAGTCTCATAATGTCTGTTCTGTTCATAGCAGTGTTAGATTGCGTGTAGCAAAATTCATAAAAGGGCTCCTTTAATGACCTCGTAATCCAGTCCAGCCACACTTTTTTTTTTTGCCATAGAGTAATCCAGCTTTGACACCGAGCTTATATGAGTGTGAAGATGACCACAAACATAATTTCAGTGGTCTTTGGCTTCAAGGTTAATTGGCAAGGCTAAACTGCTGTTGCCTACATAGGCATATACATATAAAACATTGCTTTTTGTGACATCACAAAATGTTTCATTCAGAAAGGCCTGTTTTTGCCACTTAGTTTCCATATATGGAGCACATGAATTGGAGCGTGAACGGTGAGGAATATGTTTTTCTGTGGTGTGTCCTTTAATGAAGGCTTCACTTGTCATGCCTCGAAGCCCATGACAGACCCTAAAAACTCAGAGACTCTCTCTGCCTCCGTGCTGACCTGAGGGCATGTCATTGCTGTTGGAATCATTTTCCTGAGTTGTTTTTTGCTCACCTGCTGAACTTGAGCTAGGACCTCCGGGTGACTGTTACCATGGAAACGGAAGGCGAGTTTTGCAGTGGTAGGAGGCGTGTTCTCCTGCGCTTGACAAGTCAAGTGAAGTGTTCCTGCAAAGCTGCAGGGGAAAGATATTTATCATTTCTGTCAAAACTTCAGTAAAGGGCAATTCCACTGAACTTTTTAATTTCTGTATTAAATGGTTAAGATGTAAACAAAGCCATTCAGGGTGGTTTGAGGTGAAATGCTGCATTGCTGAGTCAGAATTGTGGTGGTGGTAGGAACCAGGTGTCTAAAGAGTTTGATGAATCTGAATGTTCCCTCACAGAAAGTCTGAGGTATTGTTTTATTATATTTCTGAGAAAGTTTTGGCTTGAAATGTATTTTTAAAACCCATTCATATCAGAAATCTACATGCAGGTCATTCTAAGGCAAAATATTACTACTACTTTACCATCAGCATAACATATCAAAACTCAAAAGATGTGTAGGTTCACTGGTTCTTGGATAGTAAATGGCTGTTTGTGTTGGACATTGACTCCTGGTTCCTATCACCGCCACTGTAAAAAAAATCTGAGTCAGCAAGTTTCTCTACAATAAACCAATTTGCAAACAAATGGCTGTTTTTAACTGAGTGAATTGTAGACTGAAATGTAGAAATATAGGCACATTGGTGGAATTCCCCTTTAACTTCTGTCTCTTCAGATCAGCATTCTGAGCCTTTGCGGGTCTGTGCAGAGGAAGACACTGTGCCTCAGTGCCCCAATAATGGCCCTGTCCCGGCCCCTGAACCAGCAGAGGATGGAGGGGAGCAGGGGAATGTTCCTCAGGGCCAGTGGCCTCTGCTGGGTGAGCTGGAGTCTGACGAGGAGCCGGTGGAGGACACGGACGACACCAGCTCCATCACCTCCTCTGCCAGCTCCACTGCCTCGCTGCAGAGTGGCCCCAGCAGAAAAAAGAGCATCCCTCTCTCCATCCGCAACCTCAAGAGGAAACACAAGAAGAAGAAGACAAAGTTCTCCCGGGAGTTCAAACCAGGAGACAGGTGAGTACGTCTGGCAAAACTATAATAATAATAATAATAATAATCTTTATTTGTATAGCACCTTTCATACATACATGCAACTCAAAGTGCTTTACAGAATAAATAAAAAGAAAACAAAGATAAGCAAAACACATTAAAAGAAATAAAGATAGAAGGAAACAAAATAAAATAATGAAATAAACTGAAAAAGATAAAATGAAAGAGATAGAACAGACAAATGTTTCTTAACTAAAAGCAGATCTAAACAGGAAGGTTTTAAGATTACTCTTGAAGCTGTACAGGGATGTAATGCCTCTTAGCTCCTCAGGAAGAGAGTTCCAAAGCTTTGGGCCGTAGTGGCTAAAAGCACCCTCGCCAATCTTTAACCGGGTTTTAGGAATCACCAGTAGATTACTGTTTGAAGACCTGAGAGACCTGACAGGAACATATCTCACCATCATTTCACTGAGGTAAAGAAGAGCAAGACCATGAAGACATTTAAAAACCATCACCAGAACCTTAAAATCTATTCTAAAACTGACAGGTAACCAGTGCAGTGAGTGGAGTGCAGGTGTAATATGATCTCTCTTTCTTCTCCGGGTCAAGACCCTTGCAGCAGCATTCTGAACTCGCTGTAGGTGAGAGATAGAGCTCTTTGGGAGAGCAGATAAAACAGCGTTGCAATAATCTATCCTTGATGTGATAAATGCATGGACAAGTTTTCCACTATCAGCAGGAGAGAGCATATCTCGGACCTTAGCGATGTTTCTAAGGTGAAAATAAGCTGTCTTGCATGTAGTCATGATGTGTGATTTAAAGCTGAGCTCATTATCAAAAGTGACGCCCAAGTTCTTAACACATTGTTTGGCCTTCAGATTCATTTGATTTAAATAAGTCTGAACATCATTCTTTTGTGAATCACTGCCAATAACAAGAACCTCTGTCTTCTGTATATAAAACTGTATATAATGGTGTTTAGTACTAAAACTTTGTCGATTTGAAGTTGGCGGTTCAACTGCAGCAACTTTTGATCCAATCATTTAACAAAATAAAATTCAGGCTATTTTCAAATGTAAAATTTTTCCTTGAAAAATGGTATTAGTCTATGAATAGTTCCTCCATTCACATCTGTGGATTCAGTATATTTTTAAAATAATTCATAAATTCATTGGTGAAATTTGAGATTGTTTAGGAAACGATTGTGTCAATCTTAATTGCAACTTTTGTGCTGTTAAATATTTTCACAACCATAATATTTCTCAATAACAAATAGGGCCTGACCTAAAAGTTTGTGGGTGATACCAGTTATAAGGTCTTAATCCTTTATTCCACTCCATTTATTAACGAGTGTTGTTTGTTCATTTGCTCTTTTATTCTGTTTGTCTGCGTCTGTTTGTCTGTTCCTTTGCGCATTGCTTCCTGTCCATTTGTTTGTTCTTCTGTCTGTCTGTGTGCGCTTTTTTTTTTTTTTTTTTCTCTGTCCAGTCACTCTCACGTAAAATCTAGATAATAATTTAATTTCTGCATGAATGGCAGACCAGGCTAGGAGTGTCGCACAGAGCTGTCAAGCCACGCCCACACAGTTATTAGAGATCATGCTCAGCAGTTTTTAAGCCTTTTTGTAAAATCATTTTTCTGTCTTTTATATTTTTAATTCGACATTTGATGGGTCTTTAATGTAACAGTCAAATGACTCTTCATACGATCCTTTTTAATATTTTACTCTGTGTTTCCTGGGACATTAAATGATACACACTTGCAAATACACAATTTAATCAGCATTTTCAAATATGCCTTTGAATTTGAAGAAAGTCCAGAATATGCTGCCTTAGCTTGAGTCAGTCAGTGGCAAGTCATGAAACAATGTGTTCTCTGCAGCATGGAGCTGCATTACGGTACTCACACAATAGTGATCTGAAGGAGAGATGAATGAAAGAAGAAGCATCAGGCCAGAGAAGATTTAAAATATTCATACAGGAGCCATTAATAAAAGCTGGGGTCTAATTTTGGTACGATAGAATGAAACTTACAATGTGGAACAACAGACTGAAAGATGAAAGTGAACAGAAGTAGAAAAGAGGCTGAAATGGAGACGTGACGCTGACGAGAAATACACACCTTGTTCTGTCTATTGACGTCTATTCGGCCCGAGAGCAGCGTGAACCAGTGGTACTCAGATCCACTCTAGTATTTTTCCTGCTTCAACATGCCGCACTCGGCTCATGAGCGCTTCTCTCAGATGTTGGAGAACAGAACTGAGGAGCACTCCTATAAAACAGGGCAGCACAATATATTGTTTATTAATTGTTGTCTGTGTTGTCCTAGTGAAATCACAGAAGGCTGCAATAAACAAGAGTCCTCTAACCAATCAATGACGCCCTCTAAAGCTGTTAACAAATGTCAAATAAACATTACTGACCAATGCCCTCTAAAGGCATTAACGACAAACATTACTCACCACTGCCCTCTAAAGGCATTAACGACAAACATTACTCACCACTGCCCTCTAAAGGCATTAACGACAAACATTACTCACCACTGCCCTCTAAAGGCATTAACAACAAACATTACTCACCACTGCCCTCTAAAGGCATTAACAACAAACATTACTCACCACTGCCCTCTAAAGGCATTAACAACAAACATTACTCACCACTGCCCTCTAAAGGCATTAACAGCAAACATTACTCTCCACTGCCCTCTAAAGGCATTAACAACAAACATTACTCTCCAATGCCCTCTAAAGGCATTAACAACAAACATTACTCTCCACTGCCCTCTAAAGGCATCATTAACAAACATTACTCACCACTGCCCTCTAAAGGCATTAACAACAAACATTACTCACCACTGCCCTCTAAAGGCATTAACAACAAACATTACTCTCCACTGCCCTCTAAAGGCATCATTAACAAACATTAAACAAACATTACTCTCCACTGCCCTCTAAAGGCATTAACAACAAACATTACTCACCACTGCCCTCTAAAGGCATTAACAACAAACATTACTCACCACTGCCCTCTAAAGGCATTAACAACAAACATTACTCTCCACTGCCCTCTAAAGGCATTAACAACAAACATTACTCTCCACTGCCCTCTAAAGGCATCATTAACAACATACATTACTCTCCACTGCCTTCTAAAGGCATTAACAACAAACATTACTCTCCACTGCCCTCTAAAGGCATCATTAACAACATACATTACTCTCCACTGCCCTCTAAAGGCATCATTAACAACATACATTACTCTCCACTGCCTTCTAAAGGCATTAACAACAAACATTACTCTCCACTGCCCTCTAAAGGCATCATTAACAACATACATTACTCTCCACTGCCCTCTAAAGGCATTAACAACAAACATTACTCTCCACTGCCCTCTAAAGGCATTAACAAACATTACTCTCCACTGCCTTCTAAAGGCATTAACAACAAACATTACTCTCCACTGCCTTCTAAAGGCATTAACAACAAACATTACTCTCCACTGCCCTCTAAAGGCATCATTAACAACATACATTACTCTCCAATGCCCTCTAAAGGCATCATTAACAACATACATTACTCTCCACTGCCCTCTAAAGGCATCATTAACAACATACATTACTCTCCACTGCCCTCTAAAGGCATTAACAAACATTACTCTCCACTGCCCTCTAAAGGCATCATTAACAACATACATTACTCTCCACTGCCCTCTAAAGGCATCATTAACAACAAACATTACTCACCACTGCCCTCTAAAGGCATTAACAACAAACATTACTCTCCACTGCCCTCTAAAGGCATCATTAACAACATACATTACTCTCCAATGCCCTCTAAAGGCATCATTAACAACAAACATTACTCTCCAATGCCCTCTAAAGGCATTAACAACAAACATTACTCTCCACTGCCCTCTAAAGGCATCATTAACAACAAACATTACTCTCCACTGCCCTCTAAAGGCATTAACAACAAACATTACTCTCCACTGCCCTCTAAAGGCATTAACAACAAACATTACTCTCCACTGCCCTCTAAAGGCATTAACAACAAACATTACTCTCCAATGCCCTCTAAAGGCATTAACAACAAACATTACTCTCCAATGCCCTCTAAAGGCATTAACAACAAACATTACTCTCCAATGCCCTCTACAGGCATCATTAACAACATACATTACTCTCCACTGCCCTCTAAAGGCATTAACAACAAACATTACTCTCCACTGCCCTCTAAAGGCATTAACAACAAACATTACTCTCCAATGCCCTCTAAAGGCATCATTAACAACAAACATTACTCTCCACTGCCCTCTAAAGGCATTAACAACAAACATTACTCTCCAATGCCCTCTAAAGGCATTAACAACAAACATTACTCTCCAATGCCCTCTAAAGGCATTAACAACAAACATTACTCTCCAATGCCCTCTAAAGGCATCATTAACAACAAACATTACTCACCACTGCCCTCTAAAGGCATTAACAACAAACATTACTCTCCACTGCCCTCTAAAGGCATCATTAACAACATACATTACTCTCCAATGCCCTCTAAAGGCATCATTAACAACAAACATTACTCACCACTGCCCTCTAAAGGCATTAACAACAAACATTACTCTCCACTGCCCTCTAAAGGCATCATTAACAACAAACATTACTCTCCACTGCCCTCTAAAGGCATCATTAACAACAAACATTACTCTCCACTGCCCTCTAAAGGCATTAACAACAAACATTACTCTCCACTGCCCTCTAAAGGCATTAACAACAAACATTACTCTCCAATGCCCTCTAAAGGCATTAACAACAAACATTACTCTCCAATGCCCTCTAAAGGCATTAACAACAAACATTACTCTCCAATGCCCTCTACAGGCATCATTAACAACATACATTACTCTCCACTGCCCTCTAAAGGCATTAACAACAAACATTACTCTCCACTGCCCTCTAAAGGCATTAACAACAAACATTACTCTCCAATGCCCTCTAAAGGCATCATTAACAACAAACATTACTCTCCAATGCCCTCTAAAGGCATCATTAACAACAAACATTACTCTCCAATGCCCTCTAAAGGCATTAACAACAAACATTACTCTCCAATGCCCTCTACAGGCATCATTAACAACATACATTACTCTCCAATGCCCTCTACAGGCATCATTAACAACATACATTACTCTCCACTGCCCTCTAAAGGCATCATTAACAACATACATTACTCTCCAATGCCCTCTAAAGGCATTAACAACAAACATTACTCTCCACTGCCCTCTAAATGCATTACCTACAAACATTACTCTCCAATGCCCTCTAAAGGCATCATTAACAACAAACATTACTCTCCACTGCCCTCTAAAGGCATCATTAACAACAAACATTACTCTCCAGTGCCCTCTAAAGGCATCATTAACAACAAACATTACTCACCACTGCCCTCTAAAGGCATTAATAACAAACATTACTCTCCACTGCCCTCTAAAGGCATCATTAACAACATACATTACTCTCCAATGCCCTCTAAAGGCATTAACAAACATTACTCTCCACTGCCCTCTAAAGGCATCATTAACAACAAACATTACTCACCACTGCCCTCTAAAGGCATTAACAACAAACATTACTCTCCACTGCCCTCTAAAGGCATCATTAACAACAAACATTACTCTCCACTGCCCTCTAAAGGCATCATTAACAACAAACATTACTCTCCACTGCCCTCTAAAGGCATTAACAACAAACATTACTCTCCACTGCCCTCTAAAGGCATTAACAACAAACATTACTCTCCAATGCCCTCTAAAGGCATTAACAACAAACATTACTCTCCAATGCCCTCTAAAGGCATTAACAACAAACATTACTCTCCAATGCCCTCTACAGGCATCATTAACAACATACATTACTCTCCACTGCCCTCTAAAGGCATTAACAACAAACATTACTCTCCACTGCCCTCTAAAGGCATTAACAACAAACATTACTCTCCAATGCCCTCTAAAGGCATCATTAACAACAAACATTACTCTCCAATGCCCTCTAAAGGCATCATTAACAACAAACATTACTCTCCAATGCCCTCTAAAGGCATTAACAACAAACATTACTCTCCAATGCCCTCTACAGGCATCATTAACAACATACATTACTCTCCAATGCCCTCTACAGGCATCATTAACAACATACATTACTCTCCACTGCCCTCTAAAGGCATCATTAACAACATACATTACTCTCCAATGCCCTCTAAAGGCATTAACAACAAACATTACTCTCCACTGCCCTCTAAATGCATTACCTACAAACATTACTCTCCAATGCCCTCTAAAGGCATCATTAACAACAAACATTACTCTCCACTGCCCTCTAAAGGCATCATTAACAACAAACATTACTCTCCAGTGCCCTCTAAAGGCATCATTAACAACAAACATTACTCACCACTGCCCTCTAAAGGCATTAATAACAAACATTACTCTCCACTGCCCTCTAAAGGCATCATTAACAACATACATTACTCTCCAATGCCCTCTAAAGGCATTAACAAACATTACTCTCCAGTGCCCTCTAAAGGCATCATTAACAACATGCATTACTCTCCACTGCCCTCTAAAGGCATCATTAACAAACATTACTCACCACTGCCCTCTAAAGGCATTAATAACAACATACATTACTCTCCAATGCCCTCTAAAGGCATTAACAACAAACATTACTCACCACTGCCCTCTAAAGGCATTAATAACAACATACATTACTCTCCAATGCCCTCTAAAGGCATCATTAACAAACATTACTCTCCAGTGCCCTCTAAAGGCATCATTAACAACAAACATTACTCACCAATGCCCACTAAAGGCATCATTAACAACAAACATTACTCACCACTGCCCTCTAAAGGCATTAATAACAAACATTACTCTCCACTGCCCTCTAAAGGCATCATTAACAACATACATTACTCTCCAATGCCCTCTAAAGGCATTAACAAACATTACTCTCCACTGCCCTCTAAAGGCATCATTAACAACATGCATTACTCTCCAATGTCCTCTAAAGGCATCATTAACAACAAGCATTACTCACCACTGCCCTCTAAAGGCATTAATAACATACATTACTCTCCAATGCCCTCTAAAGGCATCATTAACAAACATTACTCACCACTGCCCTCTAAAGGCATCATTAACAAACATTACTCACCACTGCCCTCTAAAGGCATTAATAACAACATACATTACTCTCCAATGCCCTCTAAAGGCATTAACAACAAACATTACTCACCACTGCCCTCTAAAGGCATTAATAACAACATACATTACTCTCCAATGCCCTCTAAAGGCATTAACAAACATTACTCACAACTGCCCTCTAAAGGCTTTAACAACAAACATTACTCTCCACTGCCCTCTAAAGGCATCATTAACAACAAACATTACTGACCACTGCCCTCTAAAGGCATTAACAACAAACATTACTCTCCAGTGCCCTCTAAAGGCATCAATAACAACAAACATTACTCTCCACTGCCCTCTAAAGGCATCATTAACAACAAACATTACTCATCACTGCCCTCTAAAGGCATCATTAACAACAAACATTACTCATCACTGCCCTCTAAAGGCATCATTAACAACAAACATTACTCACCACTGCCCTCTAAAGGCATTAATAACAACATACATTACTCTCCAATGCCCTCTAAAGGCATCATTAACAACAAACATTACTCATCACTGCCCTCTAAAGGCATCATTAACAACAAACATTACTCATCACTGCCCTCTAAAGGCATCATTAACAACAAACATTACTCACCACTGCCCTCTAAAGGCATTAATAACAACATACATTACTCTCCAATGCCCTCTAAAGGCATCATTAACAAACATTACTCACCACTGCCCTCTAAAGGCATTAATAACAACATACATTACTCTCCAATGCCCTCTAAAGGCATTAACAAACATTACTCACAACTGCCCTCTAAAGGCTTTAACAACAAACATTACTCTCCACTGCCCTCTAAAGGCATCATTAACAACAAACATTACTGACCACTGCCCTCTAAAGGCATTAACAACAAACATTACTCTCCAGTGCCCTCTAAAGGCATCAATAACAACAAACATTACTCACCACTGCCCTCTAAAGGCATCAATAACAACAAACATTACTCTCCACTGCCCTCTAAAGGCATCATTAACAACAAACATTACTCATCACTGCCCTCTAAAGGCATCATTAACAACAAACATTACTCATCACTGCCCTCTAAAGGCATCATTAACAACAAACATTACTCACCACTGCCCTCTAAAGGCATTAATAACAACATACATTACTCTCCAATGCCCTCTAAAGGCATCATTAACAAACATTACTCACCACTGCCCTCTAAAGGCATTAATAACAACATACATTACTCTCCAATGCCCTCTAAAGGCATCATTAACAACAAACATTACTCATCACTGCCCTCTAAAGGCATCATTAACAACAAACATTACTCATCACTGCCCTCTAAAGGCATCATTAACAACAAACATTACTCATCACTGCCCTCTAAAGGCATCATTAACAACAAACATTACTCACCACTGCCCTCTAAAGGCATTAATAACAACATACATTACTCTCCAATGCCCTCTAAAGGCATCATTAACAAACATTACTCACCACTGCCCTCTAAAGGCATTAATAACAACATACATTACTCTCCAATGCCCTCTAAAGGCATCATTAACAAACATTACTCTCCAGTGCCCTCTAAAGGCATCATTAACAACAAACATTACTCACCAATGCCCACTAAAGGCATCATTAACAACAAACATTACTCACCACTGCCCTCTAAAGGCATTAATAACAAACATTACTCTCCACTGCCCTCTAAAGGCATCATTAACAACATACATTACTCTCCAATGCCCTCTAAAGGCATTAACAAACATTACTCTCCACTGCCCTCTAAAGGCATCATTAACAACATGCATTACTCTCCAATGTCCTCTAAAGGCATCATTAACAACAAGCATTACTCACCACTGCCCTCTAAAGGCATTAATAACATACATTACTCTCCAATGCCCTCTAAAGGCATCATTAACAAACATTACTCACCACTGCCCTCTAAAGGCATCATTAACAAACATTACTCACCACTGCCCTCTAAAGGCATTAATAACAACATACATTACTCTCCAATGCCCTCTAAAGGCATTAACAACAAACATTACTCACCACTGCCCTCTAAAGGCATTAATAACAACATACATTACTCTCCAATGCCCTCTAAAGGCATTAACAAACATTACTCACAACTGCCCTCTAAAGGCTTTAACAACAAACATTACTCTCCACTGCCCTCTAAAGGCATCATTAACAACAAACATTACTGACCACTGCCCTCTAAAGGCATTAACAACAAACATTACTCTCCAGTGCCCTCTAAAGGCATCAATAACAACAAACATTACTCTCCACTGCCCTCTAAAGGCATCATTAACAACAAACATTACTCATCACTGCCCTCTAAAGGCATCATTAACAACAAACATTACTCATCACTGCCCTCTAAAGGCATCATTAACAACAAACATTACTCACCACTGCCCTCTAAAGGCACCATTAACAAGCATCAAATAAACACTTTCTACTGCTGTCCTCTAGAGGTCTTAACAAACAACGGATAAATAAACTTTACTCCTTGCTGCCGTCTAAAGTTGTTAACAAACGTCAAACAGACACAACTTACTACTGCCCTCTGAGGTGTTAACAATGACTAAACAAATGTACACACCGCTGCCCTGTAGGAGTGTTCAGATAAACGTTACTCATTGCTGCCCTCTAAAGGTGTCATTAACAAACAGCAAATAAACAAACGTTACTCACTACTGCCCTCTAAATGTGTTAAACATCAAATAAACATTACTCACTGGCATCCTCCAAAGGTTTTAATAAATAAACATTACATCAAACAAACGACCATTACTCTCTGCTGCCCTCTAAAGGTGTTAACAAACATCAAATAAACTCACCACTGCCCTTTACAGGTAACACTTACTGCTGCCCTCTAAATATGTTCTTAAAACGGCAAACAAAAATGATACAATACAAAATGAAAGCTGCTTGTGACCAATTGACATAATTTAGCATGCTCACTATAAATACTGTCATATTGCTCAGCTCTACTAAGTGTTCATGTAATACAACAAAGTCAACTATTTTGGTCAACAAAGTGTAATCTAATCTGTCTAGTCTTCAACCATGTAACATATTTTAAAGTGTGTTAAATGTATTGTGAGGCATATCATTGTTATATCTGTTCTAGTATTCAGTCAGTGTTATCCTGCCATAGTATTCTCTGTGTGGAAGAGCTGTCTGAGCGCCGTAGCTGGAGGACATGAGTGCGAGATCTTATCCGCCACAGTGCAGGACATTTAACACCCCAGACACACACACACACGCACTGAGATGTGTTTATCGATCACTCTTGCTCGTGCTGTTTTACACGGTTTCCAGCCTTGTTTGAAATATCAGTGAGTGTCTTTACACGATGCCCACCTGTGGGAGTTTGCTCTGCCCTAATGCTCCAGAGGGAAATGTGTCATTGTTAGGGGTGCAATTGTCTGAACTTTGATTTGACTTGTATGGATTAAGAATCTTTGGGACTCGATTCAGTGCGCCTTGAATTCAATCCAGTTCGACTGTGGATCTACGCTAGATCGCACGTTTGATCCCTGGTGATACCACAAGCCATCTGTAGCCAAGAGTCCAAGAGAGTATAACTGCCTTCTCTCTCTTTGGGTGGGCAGGATGGTCTTTTCTCTCATGCATCACTCACTGCGATGCTGACCAGCATAGGTTTCTGTTAGCTGACGTAACAGAGTTAGCAGTTACTATTCTTTCCCACATATGCTGAGCTGTTCAGGTCTCTGAGGAAGTTCGTGCTAGCCTTCACCCTCCCAGCTTGGTAGCATTGTGTGTTTAGGGGGGACCTAGTTAGCAGGTGGGTATTATGGATAAATTGAGAACTGTGCATCAGTACAATTTGATTATATTTATTTGACATGATTCCCACCTGTGGCCATTTTGCTGGTACTTGTGACTAGTGACAAAGGTTTCATCATCATCATCATCAGACTGAATGAACTAACTACTTAATAGTGGAATATACTTAGTAAAAAATATGGCCAGCCTTTTGTTGTCTTTTTTGCACTTGAATATAGCCTTTGAATTTTATTTTGATCAATAAGTTATGCATACTTTATTGCAGTGGTCACCAACCCTCTTCCTGGAGATCTTCGTGCAGAGTTTAGTTCCAACCTACATCTAATGTGCTCACCTAACACTGTATATGTGGTTCAGCTAATCAAGGATTTCTGAAAAAGAACAAGTGTTGCAGATATTTGTTGGTACCAGACAGTGCAGGAAGGAAGATGTCCAGGACCAGTGCTGGTGACCACTGCTTTATTGAACACTATAAAAATGTCTTATCAACTCCTGTCATACCAAAATTGCACATTCAGGAGTCCCTTCTTATTTATTTATTTGTTTAGAGCTGGTTGTGGAAACCCATGTTTTTGCTCATTTTCCTTTGTCTTTATCCTGCATTCCCCTCCTTATATCTAAACTCCTCAGATCTGTTTTTAATACAGTCCAGTATATTTTCATTTATTTTGTTGCATTGTCATCAGTAATCTTAAAGCAGTAACCACAGCCTACACATGGTCTAGAGTTTGACTTAACATCTGCTAAGTGTAGAATGTATGGCTCATTTTGGAAAATTCTGTTTAGAACTAGGGCTGGCACGATCATGAAAATTTGGCGGGTGATTGTCATATAAATAATTGTAATTAATATTTAATTGTCTTTCTTTCTTTGCGTCTAAAGTACAAAGCAAAAGTGGCCTTAGCTGGATAGCTACCAAGACGTTAGCGCAGTATTAGCAGTTTTTATGCTTGTTATGAAAAAGTCCATAATACACTGAAATGATGTTAAGCTAAGAATACAATGGTTGTCATAATTTTTAAACTGAGAAAATCCATCTCAACAAAGATAGGGACACCCTACCCCTAGGCATGAATGCTAAAAATAGAGGCATAAGGACCAAGGGGTGAAATGGGTTTGGGCCTAAGAAGCTAACAAACTGGTCAAATCATTACACTTCACAACACAAATGTCGGTTACACTGCATCATGTATTGTAAAGCAAAACAGTTTTTTTTTTTTTTAATTAAATTTTATTTATTTATTTATTTTGGAGAGTAAAACTGAAAACGCAAAAAAAACAGCACCTCTCATTCTGCCAGCATGCGAGCTAAAAATACTAGGATATGCTTCACAGCTAAGAAGTAAATAAGCCATGTAAATGTGAGGGCACCAAGTTAGAAGTTAGACCTTTTTTTCCCATAAGCAACATGATAGCTTAATAAATGACTTTCTTTTATTTACATTTACGCATGTCAACCTGGCGCACCCAGTTCACATTCTGCTTGCTGCAGCTTAGTGTTTTTGGGAAATCTAATGTGGAAAGTGGTCATTGCAATTACCTCAAATAATTGCCATTAGGTGATTATGTAATGTGTGCACCAGGCCTGTTGACAGTCTTAAAGTTACACCTAGAAAGTTGTGACCAACTTGGGTAACCTTTTTCATTTCTAAGCAGTTGTTGTGCTCAGGGTGCTTTTTGTAGTCAATATTAACCAGGAAGTCACAGTATTTAGGCATAAATAGAGAAGAAGGAGAAAATGGCATCTAGACCAGAACTTGACTATGTCTCAAATAACGTCCTCTTCTACGTCCTGCTCTCTAAAGAGTGAACGTATCAGCACAGCTGTGATGCTGTAAACAGTGCTGTATGCATTCAGAGTCTGATGTAGTGCACAGGAATGAAGCTCTCATATTAAAGAAGGCCTGACTGTGTGTGCAGGGTGGCTGTGGAGGTTGTTTCTACTGTTACTTCGGCTGATGTCATGTGGAAAGACGGTAGACTGGAGACAGGAATCCGTTCTAATGACCTCATCCCGATCCAGCACCTGGACAACCATGAGTTCTGCCCTGGAGATTATGTAGTGGACAAACGCCGTGAGTACTGCCACATAAAACTTTTCCCAGATGTTAGCTTACCGATAAAGTTTCACCGTTCCAGAGGATTCGCCTGGTTAAATAGTGGGTGTATGAAAGCTGCTTTGGGCTGGATAGCATCATGGTAACATGCTAAAGCCATGTAAACCAAATAAGTAGTTTACATTTTGTTTAAAGCCTTGGGTTCACTACACAACTTTTACAGCCTTAGATTGTAAAAACACTGGGCATCTCACACAATCCAGATTCTTTTGGGGGAGTAAAACTGCTGCTGAACCCACCAGAACTTGCTGAACTTGACCGTTCTTCCAGTAGGAGACCCAAATGAACAAGAGTGGAGCAGCTTGCTGCTGCTGTTTTGTCTTTTCAGCTGACACAGTAAGGAAGCAGAAGGTGTACATGTTTAAATGAGGCTCATTGAATTAAAAACGTGATCAGTGTGGTATTTTTTTAGAGTTTTAAATGTACAGAGACTTCATGTCTAAACTCTGGTCATTAAAGCACATGGGTGACTTTTTGCCATTTTTCTTTCTTTATTTGGTGTATTTTCTTCTTTCACAGTCTCTGTTTTCATTGGCTGTTGCAGGAGTCAGATTGAGTCCTTGACCAGTTTACACTAGTAGATTACACTCAGTCAGGTTGAAAATATCAGATGTGTTTAAACTCTGACTGGTCTGAAATGCGATTGGGAGGCCAAAAATCTGAGTCTGCGCCCATCACACACAGCGCGATTCTCTCTCCGTCGACTCAGACTGACCCAAAAATCTGCAGACTAGAGCCGACCAGCACAGCCAGGCTGGGGAACAGTGCTAAAGTCAGGGTAAAAGTTGTGTAGTGTAACCCAGACTTAAACCTTTATAAATAATTGTGGTGCCAAAACTCCACTAATAAGCGTATAAGATGTGGAAAAAAAGAAAGCTGTTAATCATTTTACATGAACTTCAATCTGAGTGTTTATCTGGAATGCCTTGTGTTTAAAAAGCAGTGATCAAGTCTCAGATAATGTGTGAAGAAATGACTGTAAATAATGACTGTGTTATTTATCATTAAATACCTTTTTGGTGTTCCCAGAAAAAAAAATGAATAAAACCACTTGAAGTAACATCTAAT
The DNA here is from genome assembly GCF_015220715.1 of Pygocentrus nattereri. Classification (NCBI taxonomy): domain Eukaryota; kingdom Metazoa; phylum Chordata; class Actinopteri; order Characiformes; family Serrasalmidae; genus Pygocentrus; species Pygocentrus nattereri. The sequence continues at coordinate 6,862,153 of NC_051240.1, read as the reverse complement.
GTTTCAGTCTATGCTGTACAAGTTAGATTGAGCAATACAGCAGTTATTCATTTGAAAAGTGATTCTAAACTTGTGAATTATAAAGAGAGGGAATATTAGTTGCTGTATTTAACATGCATGAATGTAATTTCTTTAAGTCAGTAGGAATGAAAAATTGATTCTTTTTGCAGCTCAAGTGGTGCAGGACCCAGGTGTGTATGGTGTGATCCAGTCAGGTGACCACAAGGCCCGGACGTGTGTGGTGAAGTGGATCAAACTGAACTCCACAGGAGATGATGTGGAGGTGAGGAAAATGGCATGTAGCTCTTATATTTGCAGCACAAACTTAACATTGCCAGTATGGATCTGGTCTTTGATTTGCTGAGGTGTAGGGTTAGAGGTAGATTGCCATGTAATGTGTACAGAGAACTTTGCAGTACTGTGGACAGAGAGCACCCTTCATTTTTTTAATCTCCAGTAAAAACACGAAAGATTGTGGATATTGGAAAATTTGTGGTGCAAACATGCATATCATTTAAGACATGATTAATGATTGGTGGTATCTGTTGAACTTTCCATCACCAACAAACAATTTTTCTATGGTAAATGTCAGTCTTGTTTTCTGCTAATCTTACACTCATTGTTTGACCTACATTGTTGTTTTTTTGGCTTTGATCAGGTTATCGGGGAGGAGGAAGACGTCAGTGTTTACGATATTGCAGACCATCCTGACTTCCACTTCCACACCACAGACATTGTGATCCGGATAGGCAACTCTGACTCTGAGGACTTCAATAATGAAGTAAAGCTTCGTCTACTTTCACCTCTTTATCCTGTGTACACATTTGCTGGCCACAGAGCAGCAGACAAGAAGTCATTTCCCCTGGGGACTAGCAGTGAAGCAGTGAAGCAACAGTTTAAATCGTTGGATCCAGAAAAAAAAAACTTGCCATGCAGATACTTTAGTGCAGTTTGCAAAGTGCAGTCAATAAATAGTCGATAAATATTATAAGTGTATATTTACACTTAGCAAGTCAACAAAACACATTATCTGACCAGGTGTCCCAAAACCATCTCTCTTGTGTTCTGATTGACATTTTAATAGCAATAATTTGTTGTTGATTACCCATTTTAGAGATTTCTGTGTTTGGCTGTTTGTATAACAGACTGGCCCCTTTCTTTCACCTGCACTGATTGCCTTTGCTGACTGTATAGTTCATTGTTTGTATATTGCACAGCATTGATCTTAGTCTTTGTTTGTGCAGAGGACTGTTGGACAGGTCTGCAGAGTGGATGTCAGCAGTAAAGTGGAGGTGGTTTGGGCTGATAACTCCAAATCTGTTGTCCTACCTCAGGTATTCATTCATTCTGTGCACTTTGCCTTTTGTCCATTAATATGCATATTTAACTGCTTATTGAACACAACATATACACTTTCCATATTATTTAAATGGTCCTAAATTCAGTTAAATAATTATTTTGCCTTTTATTTTTGGCGTCGTCCTGTTCGTTCCATCAGCACCTGTATAACGTGGAGTCAGAGATCGAAGAGACGTACTATGACTCGGCGGAGGGCAGCACCAGCGGAGCGTCGTCGGAGGAGTGGGAGGATGAAAGCGATAGCTGGGAGACAGATAATGGACAGGTAGAGGAGGAGGCGGGGGCAGGCGGAGAGGAAGCAGTCCCTGCATCTGCCCCCTGCACAGGAGCGCCAGCTGAGGGTAAAGTCTCTATACCTATCAGCACTACAGCCAGCGCAGATGCACAGGGGACACCTATACCCGAGCTGAATGCAGGTATGGGGTCAGAGGTTTATTCTTACTTTCTGTAGCCCTATTTGAACAGATTCTTTTTCCATTGGGAGGTGGGGTAATGCCACAGTTTACCACAGGGTGTCTGTAGTTTATGACCACTGAATGAGCAAATCTATAAATCACAGATTTATACAGACTTATTTTTGATTTGTGCACTGCTTTTACTCCAGAAAACAAACTTGAAAACATCTTATTTAACCATTATTTTGTTTACTCTGTGCATCTGTATTGCAGGAAATGCATTATGTCGTCATTAGCATCGTTGTGAGCTTGGGAATTCACAATTTTTAATTTTAAATGTTCATAGTGGAATACTTGATGTAGGACTGTGTACATATTGGCTTAGTTTTATCCACAGACAACACAGATAAACACTTCTTTGTGTGCCTTCATACTTTGGTACTACTGAATCTGTTACATCTTACCCTAAAATTAACCCTAATCTTAACTTCTATTCAAAACATAATCTAGACCTAGACCTAACTCTGTTAGTTTCACCAGATAGGTTAACATTCAAAGCACCTAGATTATCTGTAGAGGACTCTCAAAATAAAGTATGACCATTGAAAAGATGCCACATGGGCATGTATGGTGCATTTACTCCTTGCTCTATCACGCTTAATAACTTTTATATGAACGTTATTAAGCTTATAGTACAGTACAGTTAGTTTGTAAACTACTCTCTGCCTCTGATGGAGCACTGATGCCTATTATTGGTTGAGTCCAAATACTGATCCGCACTCTTGTATAGGTGGAGGTGGAGTGCCTTCATCTGAGGAAAAGCCCAGTAAGGAGACCCCACGCCTGGCCTTCCGTGAATTGAAGGAGGCACTGAAGATTCTGGAGAGTTTGAAGAACATGACTGTAGAGCAGCTGTGGACTGGTTCCCCCACTTCCCCCACCGCAGAGCCATCAGCCGCAACCGCTGCAACAACGCCGGCTGACGCCAAGCCCACAAAGGAGAAACGCTTCCTGGACGACATCAAGAAGCTTCAGGAGAACCTGAAGAAGACGCTGGACAACGTGGCCATCGTGGAGGAGGAGAAGATGGAGGCTGCAGTGGAGGAGGAGAGGGCGTCGGCCCCTACTGAGCCGCAGACGCCTGTGCGCTCAGAGTGGCCCAGCGATACACCCGTTCTGTGCCAGCAGAGCGGAGGCAAGCCAGGAGTGACCTTCACCAGTGCCAAGGGAGAGGTCTTCTCTGTGTTGGAGTGGGCACCAGGTACAAGTGTATTGTCTGAATCACCTAAAACTGTTCTTCCAGCTTTTAAACAGGGATTTGGGGAGAATATCTCCTTGTGATTTTTCTGACTGGTGTTCTTACAGCAGTTTAAATTGTAGGTATTTTCTATGAATTATTTTTATTTTATTTATTTTTTGGTTAAGAAGACTAGTACATCTGAAGCTTCAGATACTGAACATAGTATTCTAGGCTGCCAGTTAGATTTGGAGGTGTTTGTCATGAACATGTTAGGTCAGTCAAGCACAACCATCTACAGGTAGTTCACAAGCTCAATGTTAGTGGGTTAAATCTTAAAACGTAAGACAGTGTTTTAACATCCTACATCAGACACTGTATACAGTAATAGGAATGTGCTTTCTGGCTTACTTTGAAATTTGAGTATCTAAGAGTTTATAAATGGCGGATAAGCAGGAAAGGAAAAAGCAAAAGAAATGAGATGCCAACATTTTAATTATTTAAAAAAACATCTTTCCATTGTTTCTCTGCCTAGCCAACATCAGCTGGAGTTGTTAGCCTAGTTAGAGAAAAAGCTGCACCAGAGCCAGCTGTGCTACAGATGTTTCATAGAATTGTTACTCTGTGTATTTGATAGCCTATATTTTATACAGTAATTTGTTCCGTAACAAAAAATGATGAATCCCTGAAAAGTGAGTTTCAGTATTTAGATACAACCACCTAGAGTGGTTATTGAGTCCTCGAGTACTTGTGTACATCCTTGTACAGTAACTAATGAGCTCTATGGTGCCCTCTGAAAAAAGGACTCCTCTGCTGGAGCAGAGGACGTTAATGCTAAGTTAACTTCATGAATTTTTTCACTAATGTTTCAGAAACATGGTTTAAAGTATATTAATGATGATAATGATGTGATCAGTGTTCTGCTTTTGTTTAGGAGTTCTGATTGTTCATTACAGAGGTATACAGCAAGTGCCTACAAGTTCATTCCTTTGGTTCTCCTTTCAAGTCCTAAGCAGAGCCCAGCTAATTTGAGTAATAAGTTTGGTATAACCCATTTTGTAGGATTTCTAGATGGCAGGCAGGTGAGATGGTGTTTAATTGGTGGTTTACAGGAACATGTTTATGTAATTGTAAATGCTATAAAATGAGAAAATCTGTAGATCTGTGAGATGTTTCATAAATATAAGCTCTTAATGAGAAGTTCTTCCTGTCTTCCTTAGACACTCACACGTTTAAGAAGATGGAGTTTCAGCCGGCTGAAGCTAAGAAATTCTTCAGTACGGTCAGGAAAGAGATGGCTTTGCTGGCCACATCACTACCAGACGGCATAATGGTCAAGACCTTTGAAGACCGCATGGTGAGTGTATCAAAGAATCAGTTACGGGGGCTAAAAGCCCTGTGATATTAAGTTTTAAGGCATTATCTGATAAACATCAAAACAAAAAAAAAAAAAACACTGTAACAATCTGAAGGCGACAGGCTACCGAACCTCACCGTGTATTTTTTTTCCCAGGACAGTGACGTCACTCAGCATTGTACTGTTACTGTTTTACATTAAACACAGACCACATATCCATAGTAAGTGACATGGACCTTGAAATTTGCAGAAGGCAGCCAATCTGAAGTCCTGATAAACTGACACATGCGCTGTTTTCACCTTAGCCTAGCCACGTTGCATTTCACTTTCATGACTTTGTTTGAAAACAGTGAGCTTGTTGAGAGTTGGCTGATATTAAACCTGATAAATTCACTAAATGTTGAATGTTTAATTTATTAAATTCATGAGTAAAGCTTGGGTTTGATGTTTATTTAGTTTTCCATGTACTCTAGTTGTGTTTTGTATTATCTGCCTGGCAGTACTGACTTACTGGAGGTGTGGAGCTTCTCATGGCTTCTCATTCTCTGGCTTTGTTAGACTTTCAGAGCTTTCTTCTTTGGACTAAATAGATAAGTTCATAAAACGTAAAACACAGCCGTTACACTGCCCTCTGGTGGAGTTCAGACACGTCATTCCTTATATTTAAGAATGTATGATATTAAAGATGAGCTTATTTGCATTTTAAAAAATCCTAATTTATTAATTAGCAGCTAGTAGTTTCTGAGTAATACATAGAATTATAAGCATTAAGGTAGCTGAGTAATAAGTCTGGATTTTAAAGCCATGATCCTTGATCTCTAAACCCTGTACACTGTTCTGCAGGACCTGTTCTCTGCTCTGATTAAGGGTCCCACACGTACGCCCTATGAGGATGGGCTCTTCCTGTTTGACATCCAGCTTCCGAATATATACCCTGCTGTCCCCCCTCTCTTCCGCTACCTGTCCCAGTGCAGTGGCCGGCTTAACCCCAACCTCTACGACAACGGCAAAGTGTGCGTCAGTCTGCTGGGCACCTGGATTGGCAAGGTGAGCACCTTCGCTATGGGACCGTGATCTGTTTCCATTGGAGAATATGATATAAAATTGTTGCTGTCTGAACAAAACCTTGAATCTCCAAAACGGTAAGTTTACAGGAGCAGGCAAAATGTTAACATCTAGTGGAACATTTCTTTTTCCCAAGTAACATTTCAAATTATGAATGTGTTGTGTGTTTGCATGACTGTGGCTGGATGAACTTCTTTATTAGTAGTAGTAATTCATGCAGTAGAAACAGCGCATGTCTCCTGTTTTTTTTTTTTTTATTTTGATTTGATTTTTCACATTTTAAAAACAAAATATGGTAAATGAATCTGTTTTAGCGCTTGAGGAGTGCAATGTTTAGTGCAGTGTTTTAGAACATGGTTTCAGTCAGACTCATATTTATTGTGTTCTCAGGGCACCGAGAGATGGACCAGTAAGTCGAGTCTCCTGCAGGTGCTCATCTCCATTCAAGGTCAGTAGCACTATTTCAGAGAATAACAGTGTACAAATTATTTACAAAACTCAGGACAAATAAGCTCTAGAATCAGCTTATGCCTTTACTTGTTATACTCCAAGGTACAGCAGACTCCTGCTTGTATTGACAAAAGGTAGCAATATTGTGAATATAAGAGTATACCAATCAGTATGGTTTGGGGTGTGTGCAATCAAATCCTTATGATCCAGATTATCAGGAAATCAGACACAGCATGAAATATATTTTGTTGAGTTTGGCTAATGTGCTGCGACAAAAGCCTCAAACCAGTTGGTATGAACCTGTATTATATGGTCATTTACTATGGACAGTACTTTCGTTGCATTTCCTTGTGCTTAGAAAACCTGTTGACTTGCAGCCTGTTTATAGTAGAGATCACTGGGCAGTTGCTGTACTGTTCCTTCCCATATCATATATTTTTTCTCTAGAGGTCAACTTTTAATATTTATTTGGTTGCTTACACTAAGCAGGCTGTTATTGTTGCATTGCCAATAAGCCTTATATTTATGGTTGCCTATATTGTAGATAGATCTGTAAATCTGTTGTTTTTTTTGTGTCATTTTTGCTCCTTAATTTTCATTGAAACACCTACATCAAACTCCTTCATTTAAATAGTATTTGGAAACTTAGATTTTCTATTATATGGGTTCTTTACAGCATGCTAGTATTAGAAAAAATGGGTAGCAGTTATTTTCCAGATGTGATCATATTAACTGATTTGTTGCTTTCTGGGTTTAGCAAATTTTGGATAAAATGTTCTTTTAACCCTGTTGCAGGCCTGATTTTGGTCAACGAACCCTATTACAACGAAGCAGGCTTTGACAGCGACCGCGGCCTGCAGGAGGGCTACGAGAACAGCCGCTGCTACAACGAGATGGCGCTGATCAAGATGGTGCAGTCCATGACACAGTTGCTCCTACAGCCTGTGGAGGTTTTCCAGCAGGAGATCCGCGAGCACTTTGTCACCAGCGGCTGGAGGCTGGTGCACCGGCTAGAGGGCTGGCTGGAGCTGGATGGTGCTGTGGCTGAGCGAGGGCCACGCTGTACCGCGGGTGGCCTGCGGGGGGAGCCACTGGAGGAAATCCCGCAGGCTCTGGCCCACAGCAGCCCCAGCAAACAGGACCTGAGGAGCGAGGAGGATCTGGAGGATTCGGGCCTTAGCCCCTCCACTGTGGGGCCCGCTGGGCCTCCTGGCACAGCAGCGCTGCAGGACCTAAGCCAGAGCTCAGACTGTGATGGCACTGTGGTAGGAGGGGTTGGAGGAGCTGCATCGGAGCCTCCAGAAAGCTCTGAAGGGGCATCCTCCGGTTTCGGGGTGACCCAGCAGGCCGGGAAAACGCTTTCGGATTCTCAGCCAGCAGTCAGACCAAAGAAGCGAAGGAAGAGCTACCGGAGCTTTCTCCCGGAAAGAAGCGGATACCCCGATATAGGCTTTCCGCTCTTTCCACTTTCCAAAGGATTTGTGAAGAGTGTGCGGGGTGTACTCCAGCAGTATAGGGCTGCACTGACCGCCGCCGGCGTCCCCAAGCACCCAGAAGACAAATAAACCACTAAATAAACAACATTTTCCTTCTGTCTTTTCTTTCTTCTCTTTTCTTCGCCTCCCCTTTCAAGAGCTGCACTCAAACCCCTTTAACCCTTCTGACCGCCAGCAAGGCTAAGCCTGCTCTGACAGACAGCCAGTCATGTCATGTCTTTGTAGTTGGACAGTGTTACCCCAGCAGCCTTTTTGGAAAATGCTTTGTTGTTTTGTTTTTTTTTTTCTTTCTTTCTCTCCGGCTGGCCAGTTGTCATGGATACTGGTTTCTTTAGCTTCCTGTTGGCAGTTGGAACTGTGAAACGCTTCACTTAGCTTCCGGTGGATCGTATGTAGCATACGCTCCCCAACGACCCTCCTGTTGGTGTGACCCTTCCATCACTCTGGTCTCTCAGGGAGATATAGACACCTGAAGAGCTTGTAGGATGAAGATAATGGCATTTTTGTTTGTTTTGTTTGTTTGTTTTTTAAAGACTTTCTTGCGTGGATATTTTGCGAGACACGAGTTGGAGCTGGATCTTTGTGCCATTGGATGCTTGCAGGTGCTCTCTCTGCCTCCCGAGTCCAAACCTAACCAGCCAGCTGTCTGTCAAACTGCTGAAATACGTAGAGGGTGCACAGACTTTTGCACAAAGTCGCCGCTGTTGTCCTTTATTGTCTTTGGCTGCTGGGCAAAAAAAAAAAAAAACCCAACAAAAAACAAACAAAAAAAAAAAATCAAAAAACAAGGGTTAGGGGTTGTTTTTTGTCTTCATTGCCATGATAAGATGCAACCCATGACTGATTTTTGTAGTCCTTTCTTTCAGTGGAGAACTACACTTCCCAGCATGACTTGCTCTCCAGCCCTCATTTCCTCATGAAGTGCTGCTTCCTATAGCTCTGCCGTCACAGTCCTGTTTAATCAGATTACAATCCTATCAGAAAAGCGAGCTGCTTTCTTTAAAGTCGCTGACGATTTTGCTTTGCTGTTCTGCCCCGACACACACCACGCAAACAGAATGTTTTAAAACTGCCCGACCGTGTGACCGTGGGCCGAATAACTCCAGTCGTTAAAGCTGGGTGCCAAGTTTACAAGCAGAAACAGAATAAGACACATTCACGTCTCGACTCTTAGAGCTGGAAATCCTGATAATCCAGAAAGAGTGTCTGCCATCGAGACCGTGCTCTGTACAGTGGCTCATTTCTACTTTATCATATTACAAGCTTCTTCCATTCACAACATGTATCAGTTCATTTTCCACTTTTGTAAGGAAAAGGCTCTTTTTTGTAGAGGACTTCTCTTTATATACACACGAGGAGGTCTTCACAGGTGTGCTTAGATGTTCTTCTACCACAGAGCTTTCAGACATGCTGAAGGTCATGAGCTTCAATAGTAGAATTTTAGAGCATCGACACCATACCGACCTCCCCTTTCTCTCTGTCTCTCTCTCTTTCCCTCTGTCTCTCTCCCCCTCCCCTCTCTCTCTCTCTCTCTCTCTCTTTCTTCTCTCTCTCCTCTCTCGCTATCTACCTATCCTTTCTCTTTATTTTTACTCTCCTTTTTTCTGCTCCTTTTGTTTTTCTTCACTCCACCTCCACTCCATCTCCTGTCTCAAACTTTTTTTTCTTTTCCCTCTTCTCTCCCCCCCTTTTTTCTTTTTTTCTTTTGCATTTTTCTTTTCCTTGATGTTTTCGTTTCTTTTTCTATCTCATATTATCTTATTTTGTCTTTTTTAATTTTTTTTTCTGTTTTCATCTCTCTCTCTCTCTCTCTCTCTCTCTCTCTCTCTCTCTCTCTCTCTCTCTCTCTCTCTCTCTCTCTCTCTCTCTCTCTCTCTCTCTCTCTCTCTCTCTCTCTCTCCAAGCTTGAAACCACATACTATCCCATATATTCACTTTTCTGTGACACTGCTCTGACCCACTTGAAGTTGCCCAACAGTACAGGCTGTTCTAGTTCACTGCTGATCCTGAGAATGTTTTCCTTCTTCTAGGGATGCACAGCTTGTTCTGTAAACCTCATTATTTTCAGAAGCACAATTCAGAACCGTTAATCATGCTGTCAAACCAACTGTGATGTACCTGATTATTTGATGACCACTTCATCTTTGTTTACTTTTCTTTGAGGTTTAGTCTAGCACTTTATTACTTTTGTTGATATTTTTGTGATTTCGTTAAGGAGCAACCAGTATCCTGATGTAGCACAAACAGGAGGCTTATAAAGCCGATACTGCAGTTCTCCTTCTGACCACTAGGGGCTGGTGATGAGAGCTAACCGTTTATTTGTGTGCGCCATGTGCTGGAATAGAAAGCTGCTGATTTAGTATTATTCTCAATCAGATTTAGAACCTGAATCCTGATCCTTTCCACAGGAGAACCTGACAACCTTGAAAACATCTCGCATCAGGTGGGGAAGGGCAGGTGGCGTGGTTCTGGGTCTGCCACTGGCTTAAATCAGGCTGATCTGTTCTAGGTGTGTTTCTGTTTACATTTTGTTTACATTAGCACGTCGGACTGCGTGCATGTAGTTGAGCTTTCAGCTGTGGATGTTTTTGGGGTTTAAAAGGAACGTGGTTTGAGCCTATTGAGGTGCAGCCCTGCTAAAAAGAGGTTTTCGTTTACAAGTGAATGGAGGTGGAGGGTGTTTGAGCTGGAAGGTGGTGACGCATCTTGTTTGGCACAAGATTTGATGCACTAGTTTCCATCGCAAAGCTGTAGCATTTCTGTGGCACTGTTTTCTTTTAGGCTGGGTTTCCTTTAAGATTTTTTCCAAACGTGAATGATACCTTCTTTAAAATGACAAACTGGAAGTGGGTGTGGCTTAAACCGAAAATAAGTATGAAGTGCTGTAAGTGGGTATTTTAACTGATTTAAAGGGCCCATATCATAGAAAACTGAATTTGTCCTCACTTTTATTTCTATATAAGAGTTGATATAGGGCAGAAACCTGGCTAAAATTTCAAAACATGCCAGTAATACAGTCCATATTGTTACAGAAAGCAGCATATTTGCATTTATTCATATATTCAGCTTACAGCAGTTTAGCCCCACCCATTCATGCCGAAGTTATAAGAAGTGTTTTAAGCCTTGACTGCGTTTTGAATAAGGTGCAATACAGGGCAGTGAATCAGAACAGAGCCTATTTGTTTAAGGGATTAAGGCAGGCACATTTTGCATTTTTTAATGGGAGAAAAATCGTGCTTTCAAGAAAAAAAAGAATATAAGGCCCTTTAAGAGAACATGTTCAGAATGTAATTTAGACAGCCAATCAGCAGTCTAGATTTTGGAGTTCACTGGCTCACAGATGCTGATGAGACTGACCACTTCGATTTTGAAGTTTGGTGTTGAATAACGTGGACGTTTCTGATACTCGGTAACATTTGATGGGTATCCTAAAAGTATTGAATTTTGATACCCAGCCCTGAACAGAGAGGAAGAGTGAGGAAAAGGGAAAACGGTGTGAAAGCAGAGCACTTGTCCCCTGTTTCTTTTCTTATTAATTCCCTTTATCTCTGTCTAACCATCATTTCCATCATAGGTCAGGTTTCCAGTTCACCTCCACAGACTTTCCTCTTTAAGCTTTCACTGCTGTTTTTGATCATATCTTTGATTTGAAAGGACACTTAGAAAGCAACACTTGCTGGCTAGACTGTACACAAAGCAGAATTTTCCACAAATACTGGGGGGAAAAAAAGATTTATGCGACTTGTGTGCAATTTGCTAAAGGGCAGTTCCACCCATTCTTCATAATTTCAGCATAATGGTTGAGATGTAAACATTCCGAGTCGTGGTTGGAGGTGAAATGCGCTGTTTTAGAGAGACTTGCCGGCAAATTTCTTTACAGTGGTGGTGGTAGAAACCAGGGGTCGCCATGACTACAACACAAACATAGCTATTTTAGTTACTATCCAAAACCACCAGTTAACCTACACATGGTTAATGTGAATGTGCTTCTCCAAACTGTCATAAAACAGCGTCTCTGACGTCAGGCCGTGTATTCATAACCATCGCATTGAACTCTGTAGACTTCTGGTTCCACCACCACAATTCTGACCAAGTTTCTCCAGAATGGAGCGTTTCACACCAGACCACTCTGAATGGCTTTGGTTACATCTCAGCCATTTAATTGTGCTGAAATTTTGGAAAATCAGCTGAGGCCCCCCCCCTTTTTAAAAAATGGATTTGCATGTTGAGATGAGGCGAAGTCAGTCTGGAAGTGTGTGGTTACGGTATGGTTTACGGTCTTGCGCACTGGCTAAAGTGGAGATCTATTTTATGTTTATTACCCTGAAGGTTTCCTGAGAGCGCGGTATGCATTTTAATGCCATAGTCACATTTTTTAAAAATTATTGACTGCTAAGTACCCATAACTGCAAATTAACGGTCTGTGTGATTCTGCTGTCTGAGCGAATGTGCTGCAGTTTCCTTTCAGCTCTTTGGTCTGCTGGTGCAGCTTTTAGAGAAATGCCGTAGTAAAAATGGATTTTTCTTCATATTTTCTGCTTATATGATCACTAATTTGGGCTAGACTGTTTCCTAGGGCTTCACGATATGGATATAGCAGTACTGTGATTATATTGTTGTATTGCAGTATGCCTTGCAATATAGTAAAAATGCTTTGGTGACTCAACACTGGTGTGGTTAAAGATCTGCCTGCATTGTGTTGACCAAAATATTGTTTTGTTTACCTTGTTTGACCAATAACCCCGTCTGGAGCTGTGCCAGCCTGATTGGTTAAGAGGGATTCTATTCATCTGTATATGATATATCAGCATTCTGCAATATTGGTGCTGTGAAGGCCCCGTGTCGCAGTATTGATATGTTGTGCAGCCATGATTTTTAACTACTGTGGCTTTAAAAGAAAAACCATTTAGACTCCTTCCACCCTATTTGAGCTATAATGGCCGAGTCATTAATGCTCCTAAAGCGGTTTTCAACCAAATGAGTCTTTGTCGAGCTGGAAAACTATTAAGCTGTAAAGGAGCCCTGAATGTGGCCCGAGCTCTCTCTACATCTTACTGTGACCTTCCGTTTTTTTGTGGTTCAAAAACAAATGTGAAGCTAGGTCTGTAAAAAGGACATCAAGCACACGAAGCTCTGACCTTTTTTTGTTCGTTTTTTTTCTTGTGTATGTTGTATAATATTCAGCGTTTAATCATATTAAAGAGAGACAACAGCCAAAGCATGTAACGTTGCTTTAAGCCTTAAACGGCTACTCACAAGACTTGACTGTACGATGTAAACATTTCCACAGTGGCCTGTATTGGTAAACTAATAAAAAAAAAAGTCTGATTTGTAGCCTGATTCCTCTGTACAGAAGTCATGACTATATAAATATATAGATTATATATTTAACAGAAACGTGAGTTCTAAGTGGTAATGTGAATGCTTGGGGCATATAAATTGCTGAGCGTGTGTGTATTATTGTATTATTATTATTATTATTATTATTATTATTATTATCATTTATTATTATTACTATTATTTTCTTTTGATTTATTTGTAATTTTTTAAACTATTTTGGTTGCATTAAAAAGACAAATGTATATAAAAAAGGAAGCATTAAACTCTTAAACCACACAGATGGACTGGCACTGATGTTCCATGTCTTTTGTTTGTTCGTTGTGGGTTTTCTAGGCATTTATTAGGACTGAAAGATTCGTTTTTATATCGAAATCGCAATTTAATACGGTGCAATTTTCAAATTGCAAGAGCTGCATTTTTTTTTTTTTATTATAGCCCACACTCATGGTTCTAGATTCTTAAAAAGATGGTTCTTTAGCAGAGACAGTCATTCTGTATAGAACCATGAACACTCGGACACATTTGCATGCATAAAACGTTCTTTGCATCGGAGAACGTGTTGTATATGGTTCTGTATAGCATCAAAAAGGGTTGTTGCTTGATGACATTTAAGCGTGTAACAGAACATGTTGGTCCTATAGGGTTATAGAACTCTGTTCAAAAAGGTTCTGTATAGAACCATGTACAACACATTCTCCATCAAGCTGAAGAACCATTTCACCACATGGAGAACTGTTTATGCATGCAAATGGTTGCGTCCTTATGGTTCTACATAGAACCATTATCTTTAGTAAAGAACCCTTGAAGAACTATCTGTATTAAGTGCAATGTAGCAAAAATGTTGACGTTTTAAGGCGGGAAATTGAACCTAATAAGCGTTTGTGAACTGCCAGTGGTTGAGTTGGACCAATCAGAGGCAACCAAACCTCCATGTGTTTGTGACATCACAACCACACCTAACTGGCAGTTTGACACACTATGTTCAGGGGTTGAGCCTTAAGCCAAAAAAGGCTTGAAATCAGGCCTGAATTTCGCAGTCGCAGTATTAGTTGGGGGAAACGTTGCAATTAGATATTTTCCACCAGTCGTTCAGCTCTTGCATTTACACATTCAGAGAAAGAAACAAGAAGCGCTTTTCATTTGAAGAAGACTTTTATTAAAAAAAAACTCCAGTTGCATTTTTGGCTTTTCTAATGGGAAAAGTCTGGAAAAACATCAGCTCATCTAACCAAAACAATGGCTTCTAAGGGAAAGATAATAGCCTGTCCTGCTACTACAGTCAGACTAAGTGCTAAAGCATGATTTTTGAGCACTGACAAAAGTGCATGTCGTTGCAGTGAGTTAAAAGGAGAACTCTTCTGTTTTTCAGCGTCATCTCCATCTGCCGCCTCTGTAGAGCGTAGTTACTCACCCACAGTGATTTCAGTACGTACTCAAAGAAATACCACAAAACCTGTAGACTAGAAACTCTCCCAACAGAAGCTTATAGGGAGGTGCTGAATATAACCGCCCATTGACTTCTGTTGTTTCAAGCCAGTGAGTTTTCTGTTCTTTACTACCTACAAGGGAAATTTATTGGGTAACTCTTTATTTTGAGTGGTCCTTCATAGATGATTATATTATCAGTAACACATCAGTGAAGTAGCAGTAGTGAAGCATCTGAACACACTGAAGTAAATATCTTGTTCTGTTGACACATTACTTACATTAAGTAGATGTGGTGTTAGTTTCTTCCATTACGCAAAACCTGACCTTACCCAGCCTTACCCAACACCTAATCCTCATCCTCACCTCAACCTCAACCCAAAACCTAATCCCAACCCTCATATGCTTTTGACATGTTACTGAGAGTCCGCTGAGTGTTTCATCTAAACAGGACCATCAAAATAAAGTGTCACCATTTATTGATATTGTACGATACGATGGTGATCGGGTTGAAAAATAAACAATGAGGTGCACAAATGCATGATCACGCTCCACGTTCATTGCATATTAATGCAAGGCTGAATTCTTTTTTAAACAGTCATTCAAGCAGCAAGTACTTCCCTTAATGGGCTTTCCACATTCACTTGGTGCCACAACAAAGGACTTGAGGAAAACGGAAAGCAAACGGACTTTTACAACAAGTGGCTGTTAATTAAAAAAAATTATAATAATGATAAAGTAGCACAGTCTGTGTGGCTTCTTTACAGGGGTCGTTATAGGAACCGGGAGTCGCCATGACTACAACACAAATATAACAGTTTCATTTACTGTCCAAAACCACCAGTGAACCTACACGTCTTCTCGGGCATATTCATAGACAGATATTACACAAAAGGCTGAGGGAGCATTTACTGGTTCCCAAACGACTCTAAATGACTGTTTACATCACAAACATTTAATTATGCAGAAATTTAGAAACATTTCTGAGTCAAATTGCCCTTTATGATTGGGCAGGCTTAGCATGACCTTGACCACTAGGGGTCTCTGTCACAGCAATTATTTTCATGCAGGGACCTTTTGCATAGGTGTTTAAAAAGACACCCAACAGAGCACTAAGGATAACAGCGCACTTCTGCAGGGGACACACTGCAGTACTAAAGCAGAATGGCTTTGAAAAGAGCCCTGACGTCTGGGTGAAGATGTCATCTGGGTGGTGCTTTAGCAAACTGCCAATGCTGGAATAGCCAGCCAACATGGACCCCCCCCCCAAATACCAGGGGGTATTTTGCACACTGACTGTTTTACAGTAGTTTTAAGAAGGTTTTGGGTTAAGACGTGTAGATTTTACATCTATCTGAGAGACACGGGCACAGAGCTGCGGGTCCCCAATGAAAATGTGTTTTTTCTGATTCTGACTCTATAATGAATCACTTTAACATTATACAATTCCATGATTTAAAAAAGACAATCAACATCATCCAGCAGGTCCTAAGCAGAAAAGACATTCTGATGCACTAGGATGGACACGGCTGATAATTTATATTGCTAAAGAAGGCACATCGAGCTGCTGCTGAAGCGCTCGATAATGTGTTTAAGGCTTCAGTCAAGTGATCAGTAAGATGAATGTCAGTGTACTTGATGCATATATATTTATCAGTAAAACTGAAATACAAATAGATCCGAACAGAATAATGACCAAATGGAAATCTGGCATCCCCTAAGATCACCTCCTCAACCAATCAATGGTCAAAACATAAAGAAAAAAATCAAGATAAAAAGCTCAGACAATATAAAATTGAATATCGAGATTCAATTGCAAACAATATTTATACATTCCTATCATAAATACAGTACATCTGTTAAAGGTGCAGTAGCAGTAGGCTACGTTTTTTGGTCATTCAGTATGATTCAGTGATTGGAGTCGAGATAAATGGACCACTAAAGAGCTCTTTCACTACAACAAACTTATTTTTACTCCTATATACTACCCTCTAGGTTTATGACATGTAAAACACATGAGATTGAATGTTTATTCATTTTTTGCATTTCAGGCTTTGTACGGCGTGAGCTCATGTGGTATTCTGAGGCTACTGTGAATCTCCATCACAGCCGGCCTTCATCCTTCAAGGGAAAGTGGAAGTCTGAGATATGCACATCTGCCTGAAAGGATTTAAGGATCCTTTCCCAAAGGACATTCCTGGGGTCATGACCTCTTGTCGATCCCACAGTGAAAAGCATGAATACATCAGGCCAAACTCAACGTCCAGATCCTCACCAGTCAAATCCATCAGATGTTCCCAGGTGCAATCTCCCAGACCTGCTGAAGTCTCTTAAAGGAACAGTTACACTGACCGTCTGTGAGACCTTCATGAAGAGCAGGATGCAGTTTGAGGTTTGAGTGGGATGCTCAAAATTATGTCATGTTCTTTTTTTGATCCTATAATGGAAATTGGTCATTTTAGTGGCTTAACTATGCCCAATCTGGAAACAGCACATCACCGCAGGCATTGGGGGCATACCTAGCCCTGGGATTTGAACCCACAGTCTCCTGGTTGCTGGCTCACCTCTCCTGCCACAAGAGCTCAATGCCCCAGTTCAAAACTAAGAAGGCAAACTAGGTGAAAGGGAGAAACTGACCATTTTTGGACAAACCCAAAGCAAAGTTTTAACCCAAAGCAAAAACCGTTAACTTTGCCATACGCTAATGTAACGAGACACTGGCTCATTTCTGTTGCCCCAGACATCATGAAAAGGAAAGATTTTTAAATGGCCTAAAATAAATACATAAATATATACATAAAAAGTGAAAAAAAATGGAGTTACAAGGTTTCTGGATGACGGCAATAATATATTACTACAGCACGTTATACTGCAGTTTTGTAGTAATACAGTATTGTAATGCAGTAGATTACAAGAGTACAATACTATATTGTAAGAGTATATAAGAGTACAATACTATACTGTATAACAATAGTGCAATAAGGTATTGCTACAGTATATAACTACAGTATTGCAATGTAGTATATTACTATAGTACATGCTATCTTATTATAGCATGTAATATAGTATATTACAGTAATACAAAGCTCTTACTATAGTATTGTAATATTGTATAGTATTTAATACAGTACACTATTACACTGTCACTATACTATTGTAAAGAAGTATAATACAGCACAATGCAATATTACTATAATATTGTAACAGTTACTGCTGAAGTACAATTCTACATTTCTGTAGTATTATAGCAATATAGTACTATGAATATTAAAGTGTAACAACATTATTATAGCACAGTAGTAATATAGCATTGTACAATATAACTAAATTAGCATAGTATATTTTGGAAGATTAATCCTGATATTCTCAAGGAACTAATTCATCTGCATCACAGACTATCTGACAATCAGACTGAAGGTTAGGGGTCGATGTGAGTGGGGGGTTGCAATCAGTGTACAGCAGCTGCGTCTTCAGACAGGGTGAGGTTGCATGCGTGTGTTGGGGGGGAGGTGGACCACTGCAGTGCTGAGTGATGGATAAGAGTGAGTGAGTGAGCGAGCGAGAGAGGGAGCGAGAGGGAGAGCTCACAGTCTGCAAATCAATGCCAGCATCCCGCATCACTTTTTTAGCCACGCCTCACACAGCTTCATCAGCCAGGCTTCTAAGCGCAGCAGAATCAGTCAATGGGGGAAAAAAGGCAAAATGAGGTCAAAACAAAAGGATTCTGATTGGAACGAGCTGGCAATCAGCGGGGAATGTCTTTGGATTGTTGTTATGTGTGTCAACACACAGACACCAGCGCATTATAAACGTGCTACGTCCTCCTACAAGCTTTTCTGTGCCACAGCCTTGACCAGTGAAGGAACCCGATCGAAACTGACCGATACGAGGGACATTATTCACATGACGAAAGCGACTCTCTCAGCACTGTCAGGCCTGAAACCTCAGGCTAATAATTAGAAAGTGGGGGGTGGGGGGGGGGGTGGGGGGTTGTGCTCTGGTTCCCTTTTCTCTAAGCTTCAGTAGTGCTGTGTTGTATATTCTCTAAACTGGTACCATCACCTGCTAAGTGCTCAGGATTGTTCTAAAAGAAATCCATATAAACCAAATACCAAGTTTCTAATTTTGTGAGTCGGGTTAATGTTTACTGTGTATCATTGTTGTCATTTTAGGAGAGCAGTCTAATCAAATAACCTATATCAGTTTATTAAAAGATGTTCTTTCAGCACAGAGCTCAGCACTCAGGAAGCGTGGACTCATACACTGTACTTTATTAAATGATTATCTTATAGGGATGCTCAGGCCAAACAGAAAAATGTAACCAGCACTACATCTGTTGTAAATATGCCTTTTTTCCCTACAGAAGTGCTGCAGTGGATTCAATGCTATTTTCTAGTTTACAGATTAGAAAAAAAACCCTTATATCTTGAAAGTGGAGGGACTTCTGAGAAACACGTGCCTTGAGGTGGAATTTTAGGAGCTGTTTTGATTTATTATAGAGAATGGAGCGGGCCAGAATCGGGACAACAAGCTAAAAACTAAAGTTAGCAAGCTAGCTGGTTATCTAGACATCTTATCTCAATTTGGCTTCTTTTCTGGGGATGAAAAGGCAAAAACGTGACTCTGGTTACCACTGTGTACTGAACAGAGAAATCGCTGCTTACAACTTTGTTCGACCACAGAAATGAGAGCTATGCTAATGCTACGCTAACTTGCTTGTATACATTAGCCTATACCTCAGCGGCTGGACCAGCGATCAGGACTGGCTGACACCACAGGGACTCCTAATGGTTGTATGCTAGGCACTGGATGGAGAAAACACTGATTAATGAAAACAAACTAATAATATTAAACTATATTTTTTAGGCAGAGATGCCACTTTAAATATCATCTGGTACTGCGATACGGAGACACATAATTACAAAATTTGACATGAAATTTTATCAGTACTGCCCAGCATTGAGCTAGAACAACAACTACGTAACATATTTCACATTAACTGTGACATGCTAACGGTTATTTATCTTTTTGTGACACTAAAATGGTCAAATAGAAATCAGTTTGCCGGTAAAGGATGGTAAGACTGCAGTACTGTAATAAACATACATCTTTTTTAAAGATGTACTATGTTGAAGCGGAAGATAATGGATGGATGGATCGATGAAAAAAAGACTACTGATATGCTAAGATATAGTGTACGAGTCGCTCTCTAAAGCCTGAAATAATTATTTAAAAGTCAGAGGCAAGTTTTCAGCCCTCAGATCATGAAAAATCTACATTATACGGATGACGATGTGATGACAACAGTAGACAATTCACTCACATCCTCAGAAGATGTGCTTCACCACGTTCTGGCTGAGTTATCAGATCTGCTTGGGGAAGGTGTCCAAGCACGACTCACATTACAAATGTTCTCGTGCAATTACACGTTTCCACCAGAGAGGTCTCCAAATCCCCAGAACTTACACAGTGTACATTTACGCAGCACAAATTTCATGAAAAAAGCTACAAAATGTGTCCAGATTAGGAAAAGCAACTAAATCATATTAGTTTCTTAAATATCTTGTGTTTAAACTACTGGTATGTGATCCATTTACATGAATTACGTGAATTCAGTTCAAATAAAAGCTAAGGCAACTTTTATATTAAAATTAAAAACTTTCTATATCTAGAAGAATGTCTAAATGTTGTCTTTCTTATTTTCATTCTCTTTTTAATGAGCACTGTTCATCTGATCCAGCTATTGGAGAATGGAAACTTCTAACCAGAGGTCGTCTACAATGTACCAACAAAATCACCTAAACAGTAAAGTGAGCTCTCTCATACTGGGAAATTCTGCACAGTGATAGATCTCTGGATGGACACCCCTGCTGTAGCCTGTCCATATGGTTTAATGATGATATAAAAGAAGCTTGAGGAAAAGAAACCAGCTGGTCTATAAATCTATAAATCATCAGCAGAACCCTGTGCCACCCAGTGATATACCATTTCTCTTATAAATACAAGCTGTTTTTGTTGTGTATTGTTTTGTATAAATCAGCAGTATGTAAGAGCCTTAAGTAGGTAGAAAAATACAATTTTCTTCAATCTTTTCCAGGAATTCACCACTACAATCTGTGGTATTTTAAAAATATGTTTTTTCACAAGGTAGAAATCATCCCTTTAGAAAATCGTAGTAACCATTTGACCAGTGTAGGACCAGCCTGCAATCCTTTCAAGGAATAAGTCACTCAAAAAAGCCTGTCCAGTAATCAAAATAAGGTTGTTTTAGTGCTTTACGCTAACTTTCCATTGTTAGCAGCGTTAGCATTTTTAGGTGAAGTAGTTATTTATGTTTCCAGAAAAAGACAAATTCTGGAATGTCTGCCAAGAACCTGTCTATTTCTTCACAGTGAATGCAGCTCTTCATAGATAACAATAAACCAAAACTGGCAAAGCATGAAATCCTGACCCTGCTAGGTTTCATTTGCTGTTATTCACACTGAACTTTTATCCGGCTATGAGTCGAGCCAAACTGCTGTGTATTTGTGCTTGCACTGGGCCATATTCCACCACCTCCCCATCTACAGTGATGGTTCCTTTGGGAGAATAGGGTTCCAGTCGTAGGGCCTGTGCTTTAACATACACCACGTACGGGCAGTTTGTGCTCAAGTGGGTTCCTTTCTCCATGGCCAGGAAGAGACGCAAGAGAGCTGTGCGTGAGATGCCTGCTTTTACGTAAATCAGGTGTATCACGCCATCCTCCAGTCTGGATGCCGGAGCAGCTATCAAGTCTTCTGAAATGTGGGACTGGTACACGGCTAGCACCAGCACAAAGTCTTGCTCACTTACCACCGTCCAGTGTGCCGGGACAGGCTGGTCGAGGGGCACAAGGAGTGAATCTGGAGGGCCCAACACGGACACCTGTGACAGGTTAGTTCGCTTTGGTTTGGGCGCATTGTTGGAGTTGCAGAAGTTGTGGAGAGGATGATTTGCACACGGTGAGCTGTCCGAATAATCTGAAGAAGAAGCAATCTGCTGGGAAAAATCGGTAGGGGATTCTGTTGACTGTTCTAGGCTAGAATATGAGCCAGACTGCTCAGCAGGCAGGTAAGAAAGCTTTCCCTGGTACACCCTCAGCGACATGAGGCGCACTAGTGTACCCACAGTGAATCTGGCCGCCCCTACATGCCGATATTTCTCACTCTCACTGTCCACATCAGCGACAAAGCCCCAGGCGAGGGATAGGAAGGAGAAAAGCCGCTGATTGGATGCCGTGCAGATGGAAATCAGGTCCAGACGTGACACCAAGCCTTTGCACAGCATGAAGCCGCAGCTCACCAGCAGATCCTCTCCTGACATTGGCTGTAATCTGAAAAGGAAGAGAAGCTTTAAATTAACCCTCAAATGCTTATTCTACGATATGTTAACTTGAGTTAAGGCAGTATTATTTCAAATGAAAACAAGTTCTGAAGTAAAATGATATCTTTCTGGCTAAAGTTGCTTGCTTGCTGACTTGGACTTCTGATCACTGTGTCCTTTGTTCCAATACCTCCCCTCCACTGCAACTGGTCCACATGGTCTCATGTGGTAGTCTGCATCACTGCATTGAGCCTCTAGTGCTTCAATGTGAGTTCTTATCAGTAAATCAGTATCAGTAAATTTTTAGACAGTTGCCATCATTGCAGTTCACTTTATGTTGCATGTAAGTCTCAGGTCAATAATGACTTGTGGTATATATATATAAACATCTCTGTATTCAAAGTTATTAAGCTTTATAAGCTTTACTATTTTTGTGTTATATTTCATAAATTGACTCAAACATGTGGACTACACCAGACTGTGACAACATGAGAGAATGAGGCTTTACTAACTTATCTTTTCCAGACAGTCCCTGTATTCTGTACTGTATTACTTTATTAGATTAGTGTGCATCACCTTTTTTTCACCAGTTCTATTTAGAGGTCTCCTGCAGGCTTGAGTGATGTGTTAATATTTTTGCAAAGTCAACAGTCCTATCAATGTTATCAGTGTTATTTTTGAATTCACACAGTGACTGGCAAGTTTGCCACATAATAGCACATTTCACAGTGTAAAAGAAGTCATCCACCAGTAGAAATATTTCTCTGAACCCAAACGAACCCGGCTGCTTACACTGAGTTCCGTCACGTTCAGTAAGAGGTTACCACCAGAGGGCGCTGCAGGAAATAACTGAACTGCTGAACCATTTTTAACCTCTTTTTTTTATATGAATGACAATACTGTATGTATCAGTATATATAAAAAAGATCCGAAAATGAATGTTGCCTAATTCTAGTCCCATCTGCAACACAAGAATAACCCACAGCCAGCAAACAGGCTGAGAACAAAGAGACTCCGTACAGAGGAGGCGGGGATGTAACCCTTTCCCCCAGCCATGCCAATCAAACCAACAATCTGCCGGAGAAACAATTATACGGGTCTCTGTGGGGTTCCACTCAATCTGTCATCACAATGTTATCAACTGATTCATCTGGCCTACCAAGAATTGGCAGTTTTATTATTTAATGTTCTGTTCCTTGTACAGTTAATAATTAATATATCTCACTATTCAGCACACCAGCGAATAAGATGCCCTGGTGAATCCTAGTAACTCACTGTGATATGTTTTTAAATTTTTTCTAGTACTAAAATTCTTGTGGGTTTCACAAACCTTCCTTTAAGTGAAACTCAAAGAGAAATAGCAAAGGTCACTGTGGAATAAGACACAGTTACTCATATAGAAAATGTTCCCTATTGGTGTCTTACCTAATTTTATTCATGTAGAAGGTATTTCCCCATTTTTAGAATTAGTTTGGTGGAGTAACTATGGTGATGAGTGTTACACCAGAAAATTAAACACCAGAACCAAGTTCAATGATGTTGGCATCAAATCTGGTTAAGTCGAATTTGATTATGCTAGTGGTAATGTAAGGTAATTTCTTATTAACATGTAATCAATTAAGTAATTCAAAGTGGTTTGATGTGAAATTGTTCACTGTAGAGAGATAGGGAGTGCTGATGGCAAAATAGTGCTAAATGTGAAAAATACACAGCAAACTATTTTTTCTTAAAATGCCCTGCAGGTACCTCTCTGTTTTAAATAAAACATTGAAGCCAAAACCCTGAAACTATTGTAAGGCAATTGTCTTAGGTGCCCAGCAGTGTATTCATAATGATTTCAACCTTTAACTATTCGTGAGGGAGCTTTTAGAGGGACGTCTGGTTCCTATCACCATGAGTATGAACAATTCTGACTCAGTAAGTTTCTCTAAACCCAAACCACCCTGAATGACTTTATTTACATCTTAATGAATTCATTACATGGAAATCCTTCCTCTGCACTGACAGACTACAGAGAGTTCTATAATACAGAATAGAGCTCTATAAGAAAACAATAAGATCTTACATTTTCTTATGGAAATATTGTTCAGCTGGAGTGAGATGAGTCAGACACTAAACAGTTAAGCCACATGTGTGACAACATTTGATCAAAGTGAGAAAATCTGAGGGTTATTTCTCCGGAGCCACAGGAGAAAATGGCTTAACTATTGTGCGGTGTTGATGTGTGTTACTCAGTGGTCAGATGGACCTACTGCATTATTGTTTTTTAAATCAACACAGCAAAAACAATTAATGTAAAAATACCCGATATTTAAAATAATCTCAAGTGGCCAGCAAAGGGTTCTCCATTAGCAGCTGTAGCCAGTAAGCAGCCTGTCCATGTTGTCCACCCTCACATGCATACACAAGGACACATACACTAACAGCAGGCCATGTAGGAGGAGAACAGAGTGAAGGGACACAGTCCCTCCACACTTTTATTCCCCACACTTTCACCACAACACCACATGTGTGGGGGGTTTACAGTGTGGAGTCGCTGAAAATGTGCCATTTCATCTGTTCTTCACAGAAAATGAGCAAAGACCAAGGAATCTGATGTCGAAATAATAATAAATCACATCATAGGTAAGAGGTTTTTTTGATATTCAAGAGTGTGTGAATGTCCTGTTGAGGCCATGGGTATAACTAATCCTGTTAGTTTCTGCAGGAAATTAAAGACATGGTTGTTAGTTTCACATAGATTTCTATGTTCCTAACTATTTGGGGATGTGCAAAATGAGTGCTGCTTGTCTGTATTGTAAGTTGCAATGGCTTTGCTGTTATATATCTTGAACTTTTTCTGTTGTCCTTGACAAACATGCTGATACGTAAATCTTTCTTCTATTGTCAACTAAACTAAACACCGAACAACAGAAGTTTAGTTGGCAAGTATAGTTGGCAGATGCCTGAAGGCTAATAGAAGCATGAATTTAGACTAAGCTTGCATTATTGATAGCAGACTCTGTATTAACGTCTCTAAAAGGCTTAAATGTGTTTTGACTGAAAGCAGTATACGGCTGTATGAGCTTTTGCTATGTTTTCCAGACTGTCTATGGAAGTACCATGGATCATACCCTAGACACAGCAGGGAGCAGCGTGGGGGGTAGGGGTGATGCTACATTCTCCTCTGGGCCTTCTGCTTCCAGGAACTACTGAGTGGGCAACTTGTAAAGCTGTATGCACCGATGAAAATAACAGTGAGTAATTCTGACATGATTTGTTGAGCATGTGTGCTGGGAGTGTCTGGTGTCCTTGGTGGAATAGAAAGGGTAAAACAATTCTCGTAATATTGGAGCATCATGGGAATATTACATGCCCTACCCATGGGGTCACACTGACTTATTGATCTTGTGGTCCCGACTGCATAGTTTTTCCACTGAGCTAGCACTGAGCTAGCATTTCCCCGTCTGCAGGTGCCCTATAGATAAAGCTTGAGTCTTACCCACAGTAGTTGTGTATGGAGGCAGCTACTGCGTTCCCTGAACCCCCAGGCAGCACTCCCAGAGGAGTCTTAATGGCCTCCTCCCAGTCTTCCCTCTCCATGAGGCCGTTCACTACCTGAAAACATGCAGAGGACATGATAAAGACGTTATATAATAGCAGAGGTGTCAAATCCAGGTTCAGAAAGTAAAAATCCTTCCCAGGATTTTGTTCCAACAGGCTGGACATCTCTGCTGGTGGTGTGATCTAACTAGAGAAGCCAGCCTGTTGGAACAAAATCCTGGGAAGGACTTTTACTTTCTGGACCTGAATTTGACACCTATGTAATAATAATGCCTTAAAATGCACTTATGATCCATGCAGTCATTCTGATAGATTGTAATACACTACAGGAAGCGTAGGGGGTGATATGGCTTCTACTGTTTCATTTAAAAAGTTCTCTGTGATGTTCTATAATGGGCCGATGATCTACAAAGTCATTATGACAGATTGTAATACACTACAGGAACTGTAGCTGAACTGTGGCTTCTGTGGTTTTATTTGGAAAATAGCTCTAAAAAGTGTTATAACGTCCATATGATTGACAGTCATTCTGTGCAATACACTACAGGAAGTGTAGGGGCGATATGACATCATTTCCTTTAAAAAAATTAAAAATTTTACCAAATGTATTATAGCTCAAAAATGCTAAGACGGCAGAGATATTATTACTGCACACAATCTATGAGTTAACACTTTGATGCTTTTGGGAAAGTTTTCATCAGGTGATGTTAAAATGCTAACATGCTAACATACTGCCTGTTAAACCTGTTCTAGCTCAAACTCACAAAGTATGCTCAAAGGTAACATTTTCAGATTAAAAGAGAAAGGAACTCCCAAAGAACATAGAATAACTCCCAGCTTGAACAACTGAGTTTGTTTTTGACTCTGAAACTTTCCCTCAAGTTTGACATGAAGTTCAGCTTGACCTATCAGGTTCTGGACATTCCAGTGCCGCCTGCTAGCCATGGAATGCTGCTGTTTGTAGAGGTTTCCATCAGCAGGGTGTGCAGCCTCTGCAGGCTGAGGAATGAGCTAGACTACAATCCGTGAGCTATGAGAGTGACACCCAGCTGACCTCGAACAGCAGCCCGTCTCCCGACATGATGGCCAGCGCGTCCCACTGAGACAGGTCTGCTTCTCGCACCAATTCACGTGCATGGTTTTGTCGCTCTGAAAGCATACAGAGAAATATGACCTCAGCATAATAACATAAAAATCACTTATCATGGCTTGTCCTGTGAAGCTAAAGAATTTAGAAAGAAAAAGGCAACTTTTTGGAACAACAAAGTATTTTACTTTTTAAACTGATGTATGACGCAACACTGCACAGCGCAGAGGCACCACAGCGCTGAGAGGCAGAACCAAAATCACCAGCAGAGGGTGCTGTCTGATGTCTGCAAGAGCACCATATACACTTATCAGGCATAATATTATGACCAACTCCTTGTTTCTATGCTCATTGTCCATTTGATCAGATCCACTTTCTACATAGGGTCACTTTGTAGTTATAGCGTTACAGACTGTAGTCCATATGTTTCTCTGATACTTTGATAGCCCCCTTTTACCCTGGTCTTCAGGGGTCAGGACCCCCATGGACCCTCACCATGGTACTATTTGGGTGATGGATCATTCTCAGCACTGCAGTAACATTGACATGGTGGTGGTGTGTTACTGTGTGTTGTGCTGGTACAAGTGGATCAGACGCAGCAGTGCAAACACTGTCCCCTCACTGTCCACTTTATTAGACACTCTTTATCTTGTCAGTCCACCTTGTAGATGTAAAGTCAGAGACAATAGCTCATCTGCTGCTGCACAGTTCGTGTTGGTCATCCTCTAGTCCTTCCTCTGTGGTCACAGGACGCTGTTGGCTGGATATTTTTGGTTGGTGGGCTATTGTAAGTCCAGCAGTGATACTGAGGTGTTTAAAAACTCCAGCAGCACTGCTGTGTCTGATCCACTCAGACCAGCACAACACACACTAACACACCACCAACACACCAGTGTTACTGCAGTGCTGAGAATGATCCACCACCCAAATAGTACCCACTCTGAGAGGGTCCACGGGGGTCCTGACCACTGTAGAACAGGGTAAAAGGGGGCTAAAAAAGTATCAGAGAAACAGATGGACTACAGTCTGTAACTGTAGAACTACAAAGTGCACCTATACAGTAGGTAGAGCTGATAAAATGGACAATGAGCATAGAAACAAGGTCATAATGTTTTGCCTGATCGATGTAGTTATCCTGTTAAGTGAGAAAACCCCTCACATGCATGACTCCAACTTTAAGCAGATACTCCAGTGTTTTTCACCCTAATCTCCATCTACTGCACCTGTATCATATAATCATTGGCAATAATCCGTACCAGCCAACTGGTTTGTTTTATACTATACATATGGTATACATAGTGTGTATACACACACACACACACACACACACACACACACACACACACACACACACACACACACACATACATATATATATATATATATATATATATATTGGTTCTCAAATGAGTCCTTGGGGCTCCCCAGATGGTACAACCTTAGTAACATGCACCACCACATTGTCACCTTCATAATATTTATGCAATTTTACTCTTACTAAGTTTTGTACTACACATTACATTTTATGGTTGTATTAGTATATTGTATTATATGTCTTTACTTCCTCTAATTATGCATCTGCATAATAGCGTGCAGTAATATTTTTGCTCTTGTTTTGCTCTTTAAGAGACCTTTCCTCTGGGATTAATGAATCTGTCTGTCTGTCTATCTATCTATATATCTAGCTATAAGAATAGAGCAGATATATGGACAGTCTGGGGCCCTGAGGTCTGGTTTGAAGACCAATGGAATAGACAATTATCAGCAACTGCCTATTGGCTTCTACTGTAAGTGTTTTTCTGAATCAACACATTAACAGAATATCAAAATTATTGTTCTAGCAAAATGAACATATGGTAAATGACCATCTGCTGTAGGCAAGGCAATGCAAGGCAAGTTTATATATAACACTTTTCATACACTGCAATCATTCAGAGTGCTTTACAAATGGGGAACTACAAAGATCATTCAACTTAAAATGTAAAAAGATGTAGAATAATAGAAATTAAAACTAATTAAAATATGACTGTAAACAATAGACATAAAGAGAGGAAATGAAACAAAATCACTCAAGCCTGCTCATATGGAAATGTTTTCAGCCTTGATTAAGAAGTTTCTGGTGTCGGGGCTTTTCTATTGCTCTCTGTCAGCCAGACATTGCTTCTCCATGTCTAGTCTTTACCATAGGCAGCAATGGCTGACTAGATCCTAAATATCTGCTGGGCTCATATCGCTGCAGCAGATCAGATAAATATGCTGGTCCTTCACAAATAAGCCATTTATAGACCAGTAATAGCACCTCAGAGTTTATTCTGTAATAGGCTGGTAGCCAGGGTAAGGATGTGTTCCCTTCTTTTACAGAACAAGGATGAAGGAACATGAAAAGATCTGCAAGTGTTTTCATGTGGCACTTCAAACAAAAATCTGAATGATCCAGGCTGTGGTCTTCTCTGTGGTTTTGTATGGATGTGAAAACTGGACAACAACAAAAATATTGATACTTTTAAACTTTTGAAGGTACCTTGGATGGCAAGGAAACAAATGGACCATTGACTGAAGACTCAACTCTTACTCAAACCCCACACTCTATAAAAAAGATGATTCTTCAAGGGTAAAGAAAATGGTTCTAAATAGAACCATGAAGTCAAAGAAGGGTTCTTTGCATCTTATAAGGGTTCTTCAGACTGATGTAGAATGTGCTTTAGATGTTTAGATGATTCCGTATAGAACCTTTTTGAAAAGAGTTTTATATAGCAGCCAAAATGGCTCTACTACTGTTATGTCAAGTTTGTAACAACAGCAGAACCCTTTTGGGTGCTATATGTAACCCTTTTCAAAAAGATTCCATGTAGAACCATCTCTAGCACATTCTTGCATATTTTCATTATTCTAAGACCCAAACAGAAGATGGGATATTGTATAGAAACACTAGTTGCATGAACTGACTTGATGACTCTTAATGATAATAAAGACATTTGTATTTGCTGTATGGGATGCTAGTTGTATCTGGTTGTATTTGAATGTTCTTTGTGGTCAGTGTTAAGCAATACTGCTTGTGAAGTTACAGAGAGGTGGCCTTACCTCAATTCATTAAATACTGAAGGGCTTCTGAGAACCTGAAAATATAGTGTTTCAGGCAAACCCTGCAGGAATGCAGAAATCCAAGAGGAGAACAATCTACCACTGTTTTGAGCTCTAAAATATGCAGATACTGTCAAAGCGACTCTTGATTCTTTGGCTTTCCTCTATAATTTAGAAGTCTCACCTCACAGTGCAGATTAATAGAACAATTCAGTCAGAACTGCTAATGTTGTGAACAGTGAAGAAACTGCCATGAAAATCATGTTAACTGGTGGTTACTGGCCTCTGTTCCTTGTTATCAATGTTAGCATGACTGGTAAAGTTGCTGCTGAGGGAACACTTCGTGCCAAAATGCTAACTTTGTCCTAAATGCCAACACTTTTTTAGTGAACAACTGCAAAAGTATTTGCTTGTCTGACACTGATGTTGGACGAGAAGGCCTGGCTCGCAGTCTCCACTGTAATTCATCCCAAAGGTGTCGGGTTGAGGTCAGGACTCTGTGCAGGCCAGTCAAGTTCTTCCAGACCAAGCTCATCAATGTCTTTATGGACCTGCTTTGTTCACTGGTACGCAGTCATATTGGAACAGGAAGAGGCCGTCCCCAAACTGTTCCCACAAAGTTGGGAGCATGAAATTGTCCAAAATCTCTTGGTGCTGAAGCATTAAGAGCTCCTTTCACTGGAACTAAGGGGCCGAGCCAAACTCCTAAAAAACAACCCCACACCATAATCCCCCCTCCACCAAACTTTACACTCGGCACAATGCAGTCAGACAAGTACCGTCTCCTGGCAACCGCCAAACCCAGACTCATTCATTGGATTGCCAGACGGAGAAGCGTGATTGGTCAATCCAGAGAACACGTCTCCACTGCTATAGAGTCCAGTGGTGGCACTTTACACCACTGCATTCCACGCTTTGCATTGCGCTTGGTGATGTAAGGCTTGGATGCAGCTGCTTGGCCATGAAAACCCATTCCATGAAGCTCTCTATGCTGGTCTTGAGGAAATCTGGAGGCCACATGAAATTTGCAGCGATTGACTCTGCAGAAAGTTGGTGACCTCTGCGCACTATGCGCCTCAGCATCGGCCGACCCGGCTCTGTCATTTTACATGGCCGACCTCTTCGTGGCTGAGTTGCTGTTGTTCCCAATCGCTTCCACTTTGTTGTAATACCACTGACAGTTGACTGTGGAATATTTAGTAGTGAGGAAATTTCACGACTGGACTTGTTGCACAGGTGGCATCTAATCACAGTACCACGCTGGAATTCACTGAGCTCCTGAGAGCGACCCATTCTTTCACTGATGTCTGTAGAAGCAGTCTGCAGGCCTAGGGGCATGGCTTTATACACCTGTGGCCATGGAAGTGATTGGAACACCTGAATTCAATGGTTTGAATGGGTGAGTAAATACTTCTGGCAATATAGTGTATATAATAATTAAAAAAGGGGTTTCTATTGCATTTCATTAAGTAATTAGCCAGCAGTGTATGCATGTGCGAGCTAGCATCTCCATTTTCCCAAGCCAGGCTTTCTCTCTTATCTCGCAAATGCCCCTCATTTGTCCCTTGTACTGAAACATCCCTCCCGGAGCATTGTGTGCCAAGCCTTGATCTATTTCAGCTCGTTATGTCAGAGAGAGTACAGTTTGCCGGCAAGAGTGACCGTGTTTTCCTCCACTAGCTCCACACAGCTAGCCCCTCAGGGGAGGCATCAGATTCCTCCCATATTTCCTTAGCCTCGTCTGTGTGAAGGCAGGGAATCGATACAGCCTTTATCAGTCTAGTCACATCACATTTTCTTATGCAGAGAGGCTCTATTGCACACCAGGCAATGGGAAAGCCTAGAAGAGCCCCTGGCATTGGTTGAAGGAAAGAGGAAGGAGAACAGCACTGGCTATTGAACACCAGGCATACAGTAAGGAACTATCTTTGAAAAGTTACCCATCTGGCTATCATGTTCGCTGTAGTGTCAGGTTCTACCAGATAGCATCACCTGGACCCACTACTGAGCACCAGCACTTTGCATTTGAAACAGGAGAACTGTTCCAGTCCAATTACTTTTATTGGCTTCCCAAATGCAAATGAGTCCTTCGCAAAAGTTTCAAATTGCACATTTTGTCGATCTTCTAAATGAAAATAAATTAACATGTCTTCTACAGGGAACTTAAATACGGCATTTTCTGCACTTTTTACTGCACAGTTTCTATTTATTTGCTGAATTTAACATATTAGTATAGCAGTTTATGTATTTTCCAATGTCTTAAATTCAGCAAATAATACCCCAGGGGCACCCAAACTTTTACACACAACTGTAAGTACATCAGAGTTGGAAGACTTGATTTGGTTTTATGAACAGATTCTTTCAATCTGTTTTTCACAGTCGGGTGAAAAAACACCTTCACTGAAGAAAAATGTCACAGCATTACATCAGAGTTTGAGTTGGCTTGGAAAGAGCTGACCTGGCCTGCAGTGTGTGCTGAGAGTTTCTGAGTTTGGTTGAATGAGCCTCAAGACAAATGTAGCAGGAATGCCATCATGACTGTATGGGATAAACATTAAACCACTAAAAATAAATCTGATCTTCTGCTGCGTCCTGCTTGTAAAGAAGGTGTACTTGGGGTCTACATCTGTAATATACAAAAGAATTAAGGTATAAATGTCAATATCACTTATATTAGCAATAAAGTAAATGGATGAGTAACCAAATAAATTTAATTGATTATTTAAAAATAAAACATGCATGAAGTTTAAACTGACATAAATGAAAAAGGCCTTTGAAAAACTTACAATAATACATACCAAAACTTTATATGGCAAAAAATTATATAAATGGATGTATTCATCAGGCTCTGTTTCTTACTGTGAGAACAGTAAGAGAACTGAAGATATGCATTATCATGAATCAAATTGCCACATAATCACTGAAGATTTACTGAGAGGCTAAATCTGACCCCCCACATGTGTCTTCTGGGGTTTTATATGCATCACTGATGACAATAAAATAGTCGTAAATGTGTAGAAATGTGCAAACATTTTCTGGAGAGAGATTAAAAAATCTTCTGGTTCTTATCAGCACCTCTGTGAATGACTGTTTATATTTTAAACCATTTAATTATGCAGGCATTTGAGGAATTTCACTTTAAGAACTTTTTTCTTTTGTCAGGTTACCCTTTCAGGTGACAAAATTTGGTTCAGACCGTATGTGATCCTGGACGGAGTATAATCTGGCTCGGCAGTGAATGCATCACAAAGTCTCGGACGTTCAGAAGAACAAGAAAGAAAGAGAGTAGTGTCTGTGTGCCAGCGTTCTCTGTTATCGCTACAGCTCTGAGTCACAGCATCTGAACCTAAATGACAAACGAGTATGTGCAGCAGGCAGTGAGCCAGAGAGGGACTTATTTACCTGGACAGAGCGCTCAGAATGGAGATTAATGGAGGAGATCATGAACCCACCTTCATTTCGATGTCTATTAGTCTTCCACTATACGCTTCAGCAAACCACCAGCATTACTTATACATTCTTAAAACGGCCATATGATTTATTATTTGTCCAGTTCATATTTTTCACTGAGCTCTGCTTCTAACATTTTGTGGATTTATGTACCAAAAACATGGACCATTTACTAGCCCTTCTTTATCACTTAGAATTAAACATGCTGTTTTTGTTATTGTGGCACAGAAGAGCCACATTTAGTTCCTCAAGATAGCTTTCAAAAGATGTTTTTTTATACTGCACATCCAAGTGACGTGTTAAATTACACTTTTTGTGTCAAACTGTTTTCTGATTTAACACATTCTATGTTAAAAGAAACACAAACTGTGTCGATTCCAGCTGAACACACTGATGTGTCTAGTTCAGGAGTCGCAACATGCAGAACTAGAGGTAAAGATAAAATAATCCTCTTTGCAGTAAAATAAAACTCTACTGATCGTTCTGACACTGTTTTAGCACCAAATGGTCTTAAATGCTGGAGTTAATGTAGAACTGCTAATTCACCCTTTAACTCTGAAGGTTGGTGCACAGACTGCTGTTCACGATAGCAACGCAAAGAACAATCTTGCCTAGCTAGTAGCTAAATAAATGGCAAAAAGAAAGATTTAAGAGGAACATTGATAATTTGGAGACAAATGGAATTAATTTCATTAAGTCAGTTTCTCATTCAAATTCTACTGTTCCACCTTAAATAGAGCAGCAGTTCTGGTGCCTCAGGCACCATTTAAGATGGGATGGGAAAATGTGAACAAGAAACTGGTAACTGAGACACTGACTTCAGCCTCGTAAAACGTTGAATGTTTAAAGACATTTTACAAGATACTATTCCACTTTCGAGGAAAAGTTTCCTGCTGGAGATGCAAGAAAAGCGACTATAGCTGAGCTAAAGCTTAAAGCAGAGCAAAGTAATTCTGCAATTTTGTTTATATGATATATTTTAGCCTATACTAGGACATCAGCACACACTGAGACATTTCAGCCAAGATGGTAAAGCACTGCTTCAGTAAATGGACATAAAATGTGGTTCACAAGGTGGATTGATTTTTGTTGAAAGGGCAAAATGGCTCTTCTTAACATTTAGGATACTGATTCCTAGTCTAGTTAGAGACAGAATGTGTCCAT
This sequence comes from Pygocentrus nattereri, assembly GCF_015220715.1. NCBI lineage: Eukaryota > Metazoa > Chordata > Actinopteri > Characiformes > Serrasalmidae > Pygocentrus > Pygocentrus nattereri. Next base: position 6,828,363 of record NC_051240.1, on the reverse strand, counting down.
AGAGTGTAAAAAAACACTTTTGACAAGAGATGTGAATGTGAAGAGCTTTTAATGTTTAAACAACCTCCACAGAACCTCTGAATTGGTTGCTTTAGATTTTGTGAAGCTTCTCTGAACCCCTAAAAAGTTACTCACACTCAGAACACGGCTCTTGAGACAAAATGTGCAGTAAAAGCTTCTAGAGAGAAAACATCTGGTTTGATATTCCACTAAACTTCAGCAGCCCAGAAACCAATGCCATCTGACGCATTTTCCCTTTCAAACCTAAAAATGAGCAGTTTATAGAGGTGCCATATTCTCTTGATTTTCTAAGTGAGACTGCACATTTTAATGCATGATTCCTGTGTATTTGCTGAATTTAACATTGAATGTGGCCGGTGCAAAATTTATGGCACATTTAATATTTTTTGATTACATTTTTGAGCTCTACAATTGAACGGAACTTGCTAAACTAGAACTAGCACAACAATGCCTCATATAGGTGTGTTCTCTGTAGAGGAGTATTAACTTATTTTGCCTAGAAAATCAGCAAAATGTGTCATTTGATTGGAGGTGTTCAAATGTTTGCAAACGACTGCGGGGGTGAAAACAGCTTTGATATCCTCTCACCTGTAATGATGAGAGTGTACGGTATACTGGCCTCCTGAAGCATGCGCTGCACATGAGCGGTGAAGAGTGAGTGAGCCTGGCCTTTTCCACTGTGAGGGTTCAACATCAGCAGCATTCTGCACGGACTCCTCACCTCTGCACACACAGCATCTGAGAGAGAGAGAGCGAGAGAGAGAGAGAGAGAGAAATTTTTAGGTGTGTCATGCTGGAATATGTAAACTGTTGTGAGGAAAAACAGGCTATTTTGACAACACCATGCTGTATGTCTTTACATTTTGAGTTAAAATTTCAACTGAATTCTCTTTCAATGATCAGTCATCCAGTGGGGGAAGGGTCTAAAGCACAACCCATGTACAAAACGTTCTTCCACATGTTGCGTGCAGTTACAGATTTCCACCAGAAAGGTCTCCAAATCCCTGAATATAACATAGTGCAGCTTTAATCCATATTAAAATATGTATGCCTTCTCCTACAAAGTTACTATTTTGCCACTTTCAGGTAAGTATGACTCAGACTGCATAAGTGTCTTCTTGATCAGAGTGTGCCATAAACACTTTATATTGCCTCTATTTCAGCAAGACGAGACTCAGCTTCCCTCTGAGAACAGAGCTCATGGGTTGACTTGAGTAGAGTTCTTGGGCACCCCCTCTGCTGCAGTACCGAATCCCTGTGGTTCTCCTCAGTAACTCTGACCTGCCATTCATCACCATATTGCTGGAAATCCCGCCAATAAAATGGCAACATTCTCTCTAAGAAAGTTTTAAAGTCCAGAATTATTTTTGATTATTCTGAACAATAAATTTAACGTCAACAATTTCAAGTTTAGGGTGGCACGGTGGCGTGGTGGGTAGCGCTGTCACCTCACAGAGAGAAGGGCCTGTGTTCAATTCCCCAGCCGGGTGACCGGGGTCCTCTCTGTGTGGAGTTTGCATGTTCTCCCCATGTCTGTGTGGGTTTCCTCCGGGTTCTCCGGTTTCCTCCCACAGTCCAAAGATGTGCAGTCAGGTCGATTGGACATGCTGAATTGCCCCTGGGTGTGAGTGACAGTGTGTCTGTTTGTCTGCCCTGCGATGGACTGGCGACCTGTCCAGGGTGTATCCTGCCTTCCGCCCAATGTGTGCTGGGATAGGCTCCAGCACCCCCCCGCCACCCTGATGGAGAAGCGGCTTGGAAAATGGATGGATGGATGGATGAATTTCAAGTTTAAATAATAATGACTTATACTTCATTTAATGTTTAAATAGTGTAAAAAGTAGCATTATGGCTTTGCATGCTAGTGACTGGGGTTCAAATCTCTGTATAGACAGTAATGTTTTTTCTCTTAATCAGACCAAGTTCAATACACAGTAAATTGAATTAAATTAGTTTGTATTCATGTTGGGCTTTTTTCCCCTTTAGCACCTTCCCCTCTGAAATGTCTGTGCATGGGCCTGCTCTCTACCCAACAGGACCACTGCTGACCAGATATTATTTGGGTGGTGGTCCATTCTTGGCACAGATTGTGGTAGTGTGTGTGGTGCTGGTAGAAGTGTATCAGGGTTTTTAAACTGTGTCTTGAAGAGCTGAGTATCAAATCCCAGCATGAGAAAACCGGCTGTACAGGTTTAAGCACAACATTCCTGCCGGATGGAGTGGGTGGAGCCGGAGAGCTTCACACTACTAGGACGTGCTAATTCTCACCCATTAAACGTTAATTGGCAGGTTTGGTTGCCCAGAGTGACGGAGAGTTCTTCGAAACTATGCAAGGAACATGGGGAGGCTGAAGAATGGATGGCGCCTTGTTAACACCACGCTGTTGGGGAGTGTGGAGTTCAGGAGAAGAATGAGAAGAACTGGCATTTGCAGTGACTCATTTGAGTTATAATGACATGCGGAAGTCATTACATGACTTCTGTCCATGAGCCAGCAGCTCCAATTTGTGAAGGTAAATTATCTTGACTTATTTAAAGCGCCTGGAGAACTAAACTTTACCCCCGATTTTTGAAAAAAGAGTTTGATGTTGCATATAAACCCTGCTAAAGTTTCAAATGGCATTCACTTTACAGTCTGTAAAGTCCATAAATGTAAACTAAGTCGCTAGCTGTTTTGAATTCATCATTCATGTGATGTAAAAAAAAAAAAAGCAATTATTTACATACATCCGCTTATTCAGCCTACAGCACTTTAGCCCCACGCAATCACATAGGTATAATGAGGAGTGAGCTGCTTATGAGGAGTCAGCTTTTTGAATGAGGCTCAATAAAGGTTAACATATCAGAACACAGGACATAATTAGAATGACATTTTAGCTACATTAGCACGAGCAGATGCTGCCAATTGCTCAGTGCCTCTGGTCTAAGTATTTCACACTGGGCCACTAAAAATACAGAGCCTGTGGGCCAAGTTGGCTGAAATTCTTCTAATGTCACCATGAGATAAGGTCGTAAATAAAATATGCTGTTAAATTATCTGCCATTCCCCTGAACGGCTATCACTACTATGGCTAAGCTAGATTGGATGACATAAGGGCAAACCAATCAATGGGGGTAACAAGCATAGTTACCCGAACGGCTATATTCTTATTATTTAAAGTTTTTAACTAATATTTCTGCCTCCAAAACAACACCTTTTTGGATTTACAGTATTGAAACATGACGATTTATTATAAACTTAAAGTGCAAAGCAGCAAACTTCCAACAGCAAACATGTCTTGGCTGAATGGCTACATTTGAAGGAATTGGCGTACAGATGATTCTTCGCCAAACTGCTCCTTTAATGCTCATATTATCTTCCATTTATCCTGCTTGGGTTTAGTAAGACAGTCTTGAATCCTGAATTTCAAATCAATTTTTATTGTGTTCACACACAGCCTGTCTCTTATTACCTTTGTGTGATAATATTCATAAAAGCTCAACCCATAAAATATTACAGATGAGGATCAGAGCAGTGTTTCTGTTTATTAGAAGGAATAATGGTGTGCTCAGCTAAACTGTTTGGAAATGGAAACTGAAACTGGAGAGTGGCGACGCTCTTACAAACAGCTGGGAGCACTGTCACAATATATACATTTTTTACATCAGTAATGGTGGCTGTCACGCTAACTAAATTTCATAGTTAACCTTGTTTTGATTATGCATTTAGATTTCAGCTGTGTGCATATTATTAGTTGCTAACTAACAGACATCACATATATAACAGACACGTTTTTTGTCGAGTAGGTTAAGATTTCCTAACTGAAGATAAAATAGATAAAATAGAAAAAGATAAAGTTCCAGAATTAAGATAAGATTTGCTTCTGTAATATGAGTTTGTGAAACATCTAATCAGATCTTATCTTAGCCCAAAAGATAAGAAGTAATCATTTTGATGATTGTGTTTCCAGGTTTGCAGCATGTTTATGAGCCTTGTGGCCACTGTAAATAATAAACAATTTTAGAGTATTACAGATGAGTACGTCACCCGTCTTTGCCAACAGTACATTTTCTGTTCATTAACACAAGTGTTAAGTAACAAAGCAAAGCTTTGCAAAACAATAACTCAACTCTGTTTCAAATTTAGCAGTACCAGCCAGGCCTTGTTGGCCAACTCTCAAAGCCATGAGCACATGTAAACCTTCGATTTCTGACCCATGCAGACATCTAACACCTCCCACACACACCCCTTACACAAGATGTAAGCAAACACACCTGTCAGAGAGGGTAACATAACCAAACACACATGTACAAACACAGACTAATACCAGTGTTAGCATGCAGTCTTCACAGGGCTTTACATAACCTTCACACACCCTCACAGGTTCAAACCATTTCAGTTAATGTAATAGTCAGTGTTTTTTTTTTTTTTGTCCCTCATCATCAGCAAAACTCATTCAGCTCCTGAAATCCAGTGGACAAATAAACCGAAACCAGAAACCCATCAGTTTCTCTAGAATGATGCTCCGTCCACATCGATCATTGTTTTCACGCTCCCACAATGCCCTCTTTTGTGCGGCCCGGTGAAGAGCTGTGGATGCTGTTCTAGAAAACTGAGTGGAGATGATACACGCGCTGCTGTTTGGAACAGCTTCCACAAACAACACTGCAGCTACACAATCGGCTCTGAGCACGCTCAGTAGAGTGCAGGAGGGAGCTGAATGAAAACACTGGCGTGACCATATTAGGAGACGGGTCATACTTTTTCATCAGTTCCTGTGGCTTTAACCTCAGGCTGCAACACATGGGTTACAGGAAGACATCTGCTCAAGATGTTTTTTATATATTATATATATTATATATATATATATATATATATACACACACACACAAAACATAAATACCCCTTATTTTAACACCATTACATGGGTATAAAGTGATATGAAAATGCTGTACATTGTACATTTGTACATTTGATCAGTTATCAATTATTTCTCACTCTTTTCTGTTAAAAATTTGTGTTTAGTGTGGAGTATCTGCTTAAAGTTGGAGTCATGCATGTGGGGGGTTTTCTCAGTTAACAGGATAACTACATCGATCAGGCATAACATTATGACCTTGTTTCTACACTCATTGTCCATTTTATCAGCTCCTCTTACTATATAGGTGATTGTTGTAGTTCTACAGTTACAGACTGTAGTCCATCTGTTTCTCTGATACTTTGATAGCCCCCTTTTACCCTGTTCTACAGTGGTCAGGACCCCCACGTACCCTCACAAAACAGGTATTATTTGGATGGGTGGTGGATCATTCCCAGCACTGAAGTAACACTGATGTGGTGGTTGTGTGTTATTATGTGTTGTGCTGGTCTGAGTGGATCAGACACAGCAGTGCTGCTGGTGTTTTTAAACACCTCAGTGTCACCAAAATATCCAATATCCAGCCAACAGCGTCCTGTGGGCAGTGTCCTGTGACCACTGATGAAGGACTACAGGATGAGCAACACAAACTGTGCAGCAGCAGATGAGCTGTCGTCTCTGACCCAAACTGTACAAGAAGGACTGACAAGGTAGGAGTCTAATTAGACTCCCACTGGAGTCTAATACAGTGGATAGTCAGTGGACACAGTGTTTAAAAACTCCAGCAACACTGCTGTGTCTGATCCACTCAAACCAGCGAGACACACACTGAGACACCATCACCAAAAGCTACTTAACATACTTTTATTCAACTTTATAGATAACAGTGTGTCACACAGTATCTGAAACCACACAACGAAGTCTGTTAATATCGCTGATAAACTTGACACATTTTGGGGCAAGTGTGATAATTTACACATGCAATTGGCACCATGCTAACTGAGCTATATGCTTCGGTTTCTTGTTAGCTAGATTTGTAGCTCCAGTGCAAACTAATGAAGCAAGCTTGAGACACCAAACATGTCTTAGCTGAAATTTAGAGTATATGGGGAAACTTTAAATTAGATTTTTGGCCAAAACCATTGATGGCACTGTGCATAGCACAGCACACAGTTAGCTCTGTGTTTACTGACATGTAGCATGACACATTGTACATTTAGGACATCATGAACACTAAGAGCAGATTTTCCAAACCCAGATTAAAGCTGCAAAGACTTTTTGGATAAAATTGAAAGAAGTAGCATTATTGAGTCGAGAGGAAAAAAAAAAACTAAATCAGGGTTTCCATGTGTTCCTGTGAGCAACCTGTAAAGCCTGAAACACTCACTTAAAAGTCAGGGGTGTTGGGTTCCTTAGAAGAGCTTTAGGCTGAGGTCTATACTTTCAAGATTCTAATGTGTTTCATCTCCAGCACAGCAATTTAGTAGATAAACGCAGTCCACTAAATTGCTGTGCTGGAGACGAAACACACATTAGATTAATCCACGACTGGGAAACTAGCTCTGATTTAAGCGATTAGCGGTTTATGGTAACAGTGGCTGGCAGCTGTGTCTGAGGCCGTACTGTACTGGACAAACAGGTTTCTCTCCATGTTCTGCTGTGTGTCATGCTTTGTGATGATGGCAAAACTGACTTAGGCACTGTAACCAAATCTGAGACAACTTATGCAAAATTAGCAAAAAAGAACTTCGCACAGCACGCTCAGAGATTCAGTGGCTGATCCTTGCAATACTTTTAAAAATAAAAGTTTCCCAACTTCCTGTAACAGTGATTGCACTTTATGGCATTACACATTCCAACATGTCATTAACTGGGTATATTGCATTGGCAACTAAAACACGCTTCCCTTTTCAGTTAACCATATGTTCACGCCCTATGCTGAAACTGTTAGGCGGAGTACTGAAGCAAGACTGCTCTGCGCTCAGGATCATGGCTGGAGAAAGAGCGAAACTCATTCCCAGCCAGAAATAACAGGCAACAGTAGTTTAATAATCTCATATTAACATTAATACAAAATCAAATACATGTATAACAACAGCAGACATATAAGCTATAAAACAGAAATTATAGGATAGTGAACGCAAAAGCCTGAGATATACCACACAGCGGACCTGACCCAAAGAAAACAGCAGACCTGGCCCTCTTAAAACAATAACCTTGAAAAGTTGTATTTCGTCTGTTTAGATTAGCCACTTAAAATTATGAACTGTATCTTAACTAAACCCTCTTAGTTCTTATTTACTTTGAAATGCCTCTTGTAACATTTTGTTTCCGATATTTTTTTTAATTTCTGCATAATCAAATCATTAATGGTGGAAAATGCTTCGCATTATAGAAATTTACAGGGTCAGAATTATTCACAGTGGCGGTGAAAGAACCAGATGTTTGAAGAGTATAATGTCTCTAAAAGTTTCATCACAGAAAACTATTACATGAAATTACCTGACTGATACCTGAGACGTTGTTTTATGTTCTGAGAAGGTTCTGGCGTAAAGTAATTTTAAGTACGTTTTTAAGTAAAAATGAAGGTTCTTTAAGGGTCTTTTAGTAAAAAAAATAGGTCTATGTAGAACCATGAACGCTCAAAGAACCCTTTGCATGATTTAAGGGTTCTTTGTATCATGAAAGGGTTCTTCAGATTGTAGGAGAATATGCTGTAGATGGTTCTATATAGAATCTTTTTGTAAAGGGTTCTGTATAGCATCAAAAAGGGTTCTACTGTTATGACGTCAAGCGTAAACCCCATTTGGTGCTATATAGAACCCTTTTCAAAAAAGGTTCTATATAAACATTCTACAGCATCTCCATCAATCTGAAGAATGCGTTCATGATTTTCTTTACTATTTTCTTTACTAAAGAACCTTTGAAAAACCATCTTCAACTGAATGTATAGTCAAACGTTAATGGTAGCCCTTCATACTGTTTAGGTGTGACGACCTGAAGAAACACCTTTTAGCCAAGGTACTTATTAGTTTGGTACCTTAAAGTAACCTCTACCTTGAACAGGCCGATAAGGAACATGTAGCTCAGCGCCAACTGCCCTGTAATGTCACCTGGTGCAGATAAAGCTATCATGTTTGCAGACAATCCCCATTTGATTGAATGTCATTCCAGGTGAAAATTATTTTACAGTATGAACCTTTGAACCGTTTTGTTATCAGTTTCAGCCTGGTAATAAACACCAGCTGGCTCTGTTTGTTTTCTAGAATGATGGGTGTGAGCTACACACACACTTCATCTGCAGAAAGTTACATCACACTGCTGGTCACCTAGAAACTGAGACTCAGTCCAAAGTACCACTGTAACAAATCTTGTCATGCTTACTCAGTGCATCAATTTTTCATGTATGGTTTTCTATGCATCCATAAATGTCAATCAGACTGCACACTTCCCCATTAGAGTCTAAGCAGGATCAATACGAGGAGAAATCCTTGCTGGGTCAGACTTTCCAAACGGCACTCTACAGTTCAGTGGAGCTCCAGATAGCACACATCTGATTCAGGTCACCAGTTCAGCATTAAAGGGCAATTCCTCCAAGATTTCAAAGTCTTTACATAATTAAATCTTTAAGATGTAAACAGAGACATTCAGGGTGGTTTGGTGGAGAATGTTCTGATCTACGAGTTAGAATCGCTCACAGTGCTGGTGATAGGACCCAGATGTCTGAAGAATTTAATGCATAAAATGTATTTTAAAAAATCAATGCACGGCAAAGTGGTACACGTAGGGTATTTGGCATCATCAAAAAATGCTTTGTCACCATCATCAACATCCTTCCCTCAGGCCGGCGCTTTGTTCTAGCATCTTACTCACTTGCCATATTACCCCACCTGTCTGACTGTCACCTCATTGACCCCTTTCTCTGCCACTATACACCCTTTAACTGCTGCTGCACTCAGCACTTTAACTTTAGACTCATACTTTGCACAATGTAAGGTTTACAGGTATGACTGTGTGTGTGTGTGTGTGTGTGTGTGTGTGTGTGTGTGTGTGTTTGAGTGAGTGAGGTGGGAATACAGGTTTTATTTTATTTTGTATTTATTTTATCTTATTCCCTACATGTGAATGTCTGTCTGATACTGTGCACTGTGAGCTCCTGTAACCAAAACCAAACTCCTTGTATACGTAGCACACCTGGCCAACAAAGCTTGATTCTGATTCTGATGATATAAGAAGACAGATGTAGGATCACTGGTGGTTTTGGATACTAAATAAAAAGGCTGTATGTGTGCTGCTGACATGGAAACCCACATCTCAATAACAATTAAGCTAATTAATATTCCCCTGTAAAGTAACTATTTTGGAGAAACAAGGTTTTAATCCGATTTAGTGTTTAAGACTTTTGTCCAGTTTTACTAACAGATCACTTGTCGGCTACATTAGCCTCACAGCTCCAGTGCAGAGCTAAAGAAGCAAAACTCAGACATCAAGATTGTCCCGACTGACCAAGTAAATCTGAGGATACTGTGTACATTTGATTGTTGAGGCTACACCTCTAGCACTAAACTGAAGCCTATTCCACATTGAAAATTACTGCAATAATTCTGATCAGTGATCTATGATCTTTTCTGAATGAAACGGGTCAAAAGGCCGCCCCTCATGCAGATACACTTAGAGCGCCACAGCAGATAAGCCATTCACACATGACCACTGCAGGAAAGAGGAAATAGTTTCTAAAGTAAGAGGCCACAACCTTGTGGTTTACAATTTTAGCATCATCCAGCTAAAGGCAAAGACTACGAAGGTTTAAGCCTAAAGGCTGAACTGAAGGATGAACACAGTTGTAATGAGGCAAAAATCGCAGATTAAACCATTACATTTTCCTTCATCCCTATTTAAAAAATTATACAAAAACCTACATGTTTCTAGAACTTGCCCAGGCACAAAATAAAAGAAATATTTAACACTGAACAAACCATTGTTTACATGTTTATCACTTAAAGGAATAGTTCAGTGAAAAAAATCATGCATACTCCACATGCAGTCCATCAGCATGGTTGGTGACCAAAATTTGCTTCTTTGGTTTAGAACTGGAGTTACAAGGCTAATGTTGCTAACAAAGACTAGTATCATACAGTTTGTTACCAATTTGAACACCTGTAATAATCTGTAGGGGGCTACTATGTTCTATCCAAGTAATGTGGGATCCAAATTTGACTGAGAATACAAGTATAAAAATGAAATGTACTCAAAAATTTGAATGCATACTATTAGATGTTCATCAAAGGTATAAGTATATAAAACATCATTTGAACCAATCAGAACAGGCTCTGTGGAATTTATACTCACTGTAGTATATATATCTGCTAAATAAAAAAACAAGTGTCCAATTTTTTTATCTTGAGGGCCCCAAAGTGCACCAATATTAGGTAGGTGGGTTAATATATACGTATTATGTGTATACGGACAATTCTACCCAACAGGAACACAGTCAGGGTTGAAAACATATTTTGGAGTTTTAACTGACTTGTTCATTTTAATTTGAGGGACCCTATCACCTAATTATGATTGCTATGAAAATAAATGATTGATCATTCCTTTTTTGTCACTACCCAAACAATCATAACACTACCAAAACTTTACCGAACGTTTCAGTAGTGACTGTTTCAGTAGTGACAATTCTAGCTCATTTTGAGCAGAACTTAAAAATGCTAGTGAGTACAAGATGAGCAAACACAGCTTCGAACAGCTGTACATACATTAAATCATCATATCACAAGAGTTTACTTAATTACAGAAAATATGTGTTTCAGTAGTGAAGATTCTTAATGTTCTACACTGATTTTCAGACTTTGAGACACATTTACGTCAAAACAGTGGGATCTAACTGCTCACCATGTGGCCATAGGGACAGGTATGCAGTCTCACTTCCAGCTCTAAAGTTAGACCCCACCTACAGACAAAAATTCTTTGTGTATTGGTAGTTTTGGTACTTTTTAATTTAAAAAATAAAACTAATACCAAACATTACTTTAACAGAAAATAAAGAGATCTAAAAAAAAAAAAAAAAAAAAGAATCATTTGCATTGGGAGACAAAAAGTACCCAATAAATGATGCTTTTGTATATATTTAGCTTATTACTATCTTAACTGATGCCTTAGGTTTAATTAGAGCATAACATAATAAATATCTAAACATAGTAAATATCTAAAGTCTGAATACCTGAAAATTTTTTAAAATCTTTTTTTCTTTCTTTCTTTTTTTTTACAGTTGGACTGTAGTTTGAACTAATTCAGCAGAATGGCCCAAAGAGTATAACCATATGTTGGGTGAGGAGGTGGGGTTAGGGCAACTTTCTGCCAGCCCAAGTGAAGCGTCCTGTGGGCTAGTCCTGTGGGTTTAGTCTAAGCCTGGACTAAATGAGTTTTAAATGATGACACACCCTAGGTCACTGCAGTTACTCTAAGATTAGGCTTATTCTTTGTACAGTAGACCAGCCACGCATGTTTAACAAGTTTAATATTTTGAACTTTTTATATATTAACTAAGAAACAATATAAGAAATACCCCATTCTGATAATATTAGAAACAAAAAACCCACCAAAAATCCCTTTAAAATGTCTTTTTGAGTACATTATGCACTCATACAGTGTAAAAAGTGTTGGGTTAATTCACGCTGCTCAGTAAAAGTAAGGTGTAATGCTTCTCGCTGCTCATATTTGAGATGCACAGCTGATGATCCATTTCAGTGTATTCCAGACTTTCTTCAGTACAGACAGAGTGGATCACTGCATTTAGCTAGAACTGTGAATTACAGCACAGCACAGCAAACAAGCCTCAAATTCCACACGACAGCAGGCATGTAATGATACGCTGAGGACACAGTGCGATTCCCAGCATTCAGGCTCTTCACACGCACAACGTTCCCACCACAGACCGTTCGCCATCTTCAAGCAAGGGGAAAAAATCCTTTGTGAGCAAATTCTTCTTTGTTAAATGTTCAAAATACTAATTATAACTTAATCATATGGTATTAAATGGGCTGCTAACCTTGCAAAAGGCTTATAAAGAGCTGGACTGCTGATGTGAAACATTTAGCAAATTATGCCAGTATTGCCTAAAAGCTTACAACTGTCATTTTCAGTAATATATTAAATCAATCTGGTTGCAGATAACTGTAAAATATGATATTTATCTGCAACTTCTTGGGGTTCAGATAATTAGTAGGTCCCTAAGAAGCTGTAAATAAAAATGAAGAAATGTTAGGTTAAATAAAATTAATATCCAAGATTTATCATATTACTAATCAATAACTTGTCTATTCAAAAATGCAGAAAACATTTAAAAATACCTTTTGGTGAGCAGTTGGTAATATGTAAATCCATAATGTATAAGTTTTTATTCTATATAAAGTAACACGGACAGTGATTCCAATGGTAGATACTGTATATTAACAATAAGTAATTAAATACTGTTAAGTACTGTGTCTATAGACCGACCGGGCCCTAGCTCCACTCAGTTGTGTGGGTTTGATCTCTGCTCAAGGACAACAGCAATCTGCTTTGAGGTTTTTCAACTGAAAGTTTCTCCTGTGCCACTTCCTTGTAATAATGCACATCTGCCCTGGTGTGACTTAAGCTAGACGTCATGAGAACGGAGGCGTAGTGCCGTGACACCTTTTAAAGAACTGAAAAAAGAGCTGAGTAATGAATGAAGTCTGGAATTGAGAAACTAAATATAACAGTATGGGTAAAACAACTGCATGTAAATATATGTTGTATGTCTAGCAGAAGCTTAGAGCTCTCAATAGAGGTTTGATGCTCAACTGCAGCACTTAAAGCTGTTTTGGAGAAAAATCAAGTTGGGTGATCGGACCTTTTCCAACATCATGGACAAGACCACTGCTACCATTTTTAGCCATGCAATGTCCTTTTGTCCATGTTTATGGACACAAAAATGTCACACAGTGTCAGTAACAGCTTAGGCAAGTCTATTAGACATTAAAGAACGACCCCACAAGGTTTGAGATGAGTGTGTGATGATTTAAGCGTGCAGTTAACGTGGTGCTAATGCTAGCTACTTGTTAGCCTCATAGCCCTGGCGCAAAACTAAAAAAGGAACCTTCAGACTCCAAATGTGACACAGATGTTTGACTCCATTTGCAGTAAGAGGGCAAAATGTAACAGGTATATTTAATTTTTCAATTAAAAAGTCTAAAAAAGTGTATGTGTGAGTTTAGCATTAGCATGAAGAACTGTCCTTTTACACTGTGTAAGACTGAGTATTCCAGCTGTGAATGGACTCAACTGACCGTACTGCATTAAAGGTGAGCATAAGTGACAAGCAACTTATTAGATAGCAGTGGTGAACCATGACTACTAGAGCTAGGACTTCATTTCAGGCCATAAAGGCCAAAAACAAAAGGATAAAAATGTGAAAAACACCTCCATGATAATGCTAATATGTGCTAGCATCATTACAGAACTCTAGTAGTATTTTAGCGCAAAACTAACAGTAATTCGTGAATTATTCGTGAGTAAAATTAATATTTTTGGACGTTCAAGAACATTTTAAGCTAGTAAAATACATTCTGTACATTTCATTTGTATATTTCAGCTCCTGAAGTCCTAAACAATGGGAGAGCTTGCTTAGCTGAAACTACCTAAAAGCTATAGAATAAAATACTGATTAGACAATTTTCCGCTGGGCTGTTCAAGAACACTTGCAGAGTTTAAAGGCAACATGCTTGTAATTCTAATAAATTAAAAATTAAAAATTACAGGTGTATTTAATTTTTTCTCAGAAATCATTAGGCCTTCTGTAAAAGGCCCTGAGGGATGCACTCTGCATTCAGTACATCTGTACCTTCTAGTCCTTGAGTAGGCTTAGGCAAAAGTGTGGACCCCCTGGGCAAATGACGATTTGTTGATTTTCTAAGTTAGCACATCCACTACACACACAATTTAATACATAATTACTGTTTATTTGCTGAATTTAACATACTGGAAAAAAAACGAAATTTAGCAACATAAAATGGTGTTCAAACAGATGCATGTGACTGTGCTTCAGTGTAGATGTGAGCGAGAGTGCGTTAGTCGGTGTGTACACTGGGTGTGCCATTTTTTCATTAATTTTGTGTATGTGTGCACAGCAATGTATTAATAACTCTGCTTAATGACAGCCTGTGAGAGTCTGACCTGTTTTCTGTTTCTAAGTAAAGGTGTCCACAGAGTCACAGCAACACAAAAACAAGCTCATTCACCCCCTGCATCTGCCTTTTATTTAGCTTTCTCCTTCTCAGTCAGGCACATGCAGACATAGACATCAATATACTGTCAATGCCATCACAAAGCCTAACTTTAATACCCCCCCCAGCTGGCACACCAGCTGCCCTTCACACTGTGTGATCATTTCAATTGAAATAGAATGCTGATGCGTCAATAATTTTTTTCTAATGATCAATTTGTCAAATGTTTGTGTGCATATGCTGACTCTCCCAGGTTTAAACACACACACACCTCATTCATCCACACCTGTATACCCTCCTCATGGCCTTTTTTACATTGTGACTACCTTCCCCCCAGAATCTACTATGAATTTAATTGTTCAGTACCCATAATGAATTATTCAGTTACTACTATGAATGTGTTCACTATGAATTACTGAGTACTCTATGAATTATTCAGTAACTACAACAATTATTCAGTATCCACTACGAATTATGCAGTATCCACTAGTAATTATTCAGTGTCCACTATGAACTACTGTGCAAGTTCTGTACTGTAGAGTGAGGGACTAAATGTGCATCCATACACAGAACTCTACAGATTAAGCAGTTAAAAGATGCAGTATTTACTATGTACTACTTTATAGTATTTAATTATTCAGTAACCACCATGAATTATTCAGTATCTACCATGAATTAGTAATTACTCGTTGGCTAATGAATTGGATAATTAATTATTCATTATCCAATATAAATGATTCAGTATCCTCTTTGAATTAGTCAGGAACCAGTATGAATTACTACTATGAATCATTCAGTATCAGCTATGAATTATTCAGTAACCTTTATGGATTATTCAGCAACTACTATGGATTATTCAGTATCTGCTATGAATTATTCAACATACATTATGAATTATTCAATAACTACTATGAATTATTTAGTATTGGAACCTAACCTACTGTGCAAGTTCTGCACTGTAGAGAGGAACTAAATGTGGAGTCTTTTACAGAACCCTATAGTTTAAGTGGTGAAAAGGTGCAGTATTTACTAATATGAAATATGATACACAGCTTTGCACTCCATGCTGAGCTGTAATTTCGACTGCAGTTGTGTTAATGTGGCAGTCCTTGGTGGGTCCATGTAAAGTGGAAAGAGAGATGCTAATTTCTACACTGAGGTTAGGGCCCGCCGACAGTGGAGTGAGCTGAACGGTATTATCTCCTGGCTTTGCTCTCATGAATGAAAGACTAGTGTTGCAATAGATAAAAATATTGTACTATTTCTGAAAGGATGAAAATATCTCGTCTTGTTTACATCCGTCTCCCTTGGCAGTGTTGTTTTTACAGGCACAGAGTGAAGCCCTAAACAACTACTGCAAACTCACGCTGCCCAAAACACTTTCATCCCCTTTATAGCGCGCTCATAAACTTACACCAAACATGACGGCAGCACAAAACGCTACACATCAATCCCCAACACCAAGCGCTTCTACTGCTCAGCAGCCTATAGCAGATATTCTCGTTTCAACCTGAAATCAAAAGGGTTCTTTCAGTGCACTTCCCTGCTCATGTTAAAGGGAAAGTACACCCATTTTCATAATTCTGAAAGAATTTGTTTTATATTATCCACTGAAAATGCTAGTTTATAAAGTAATGCCTTTCCAATCAAAGGAAAATTTCACCAGTTTTCTGATTAAGATGTAAGCGAAGATATTCAGAGTGGTTTGGTGTGAAATACTCCACTGCAACCCACTGCAAAAGTCAGAACAGTTCACAGTGGTGGTGATAGGAACCAGGTATCTGAAGAGTTTAAATCCTCTAAAAGCTCTCTCACAGAAAGCTATTACAAGAAATCGTCATGAATAAACTGCCTGATGCCTGAGACACTGTTTTACAAGTGCTGTGCCACGATTTTGGTGTATAATGAAAAAAATGTAAAACTATTTTACCATCATCAACATTTTCCAACGGTTTCCATCTTAACGAATGCATTTAGCAGAAAAAAAATGAATGGAATTCCCCTTTAAGAAAAAACAGGCTACAATAAAATATTTACCAACATGTCAATTCACATGGGACTGATACAACCTGAGGTTATTTTTACAGTTCACAGTTAATCTACTCTTACTGCACTGTATGCTCTGTTAATGATAGCGTGCCTCCTCGTATTAAACTAATGGCACCTGTACAATACTTCATACATTATTTAAAGCTAACAGTAGCCAAACCTGCTGCTGGAGCTTTACCTGTCCTGCCACATTTCACTCTACTCTTAATCCTCCACAGCTGATCCAGCTAATCTTGGTCTTCCGCAGCTTAACATTATGTAGTCATATAAGGGCTGGAAGTGAGCTCTGCAGGTCAGTAGGCCTCCTGGATCGGTGGCGGGCATTCCTGCTCTAAAACGCCCTGTCACAGTGTGATCCCTGAGTCATCATCCTGTGTTCTAACATGTGATCATCAACCTGAGGAAATATCTTATTCCTGTCATATCAAAACCTTGTAACCATGTTTTAAAAAAAACAGAATAAACTGGAACACCCAGTGGAAACCTATCAGATACAGGACAACTCAGAACACAGAAAGGACCTTGGTCACCCGGCTGGGGAATCAAACCCACATCCTTTAGTACCTTTAGGTTCTAATAGTAGTTCTTGTTTATATAAGTATACATAACATTATATGCAATTGTATATACATTATTATTGGATAGGAAATAATAAAATGTTATTCCAAGTGATTCCAAACTCTAAATGGTATTGAAGACATTTTACATGATTTGAAAACACCGGCTTTACATTGTGTCAACATTTCATGATAAATGGTTCCGAATACTTGGAATAAAATCGAATTATTTTAGCAAACATAACAGTTAAGAATGTTTTTCCTTCCCCTGTAAAGTTTCTACTTTGGAAATATGAGATTCGGCAACAATGTTGATAACTATATTCACTACACACCGTTCTCCTAAAAGTAAGAGGAGCTTCTCAGTTATTATGGAAGGATCTTTCAGGGCTTATACGAGACCCTTTAGAGTAGAAAATAGAGAAGCAAATCTGAATCACATCTGAGATTATTATTTCAGCTACATTAGAATATTTTGCATCTAGATCTCTTTTAAGATAATGATATCAGTGTGAGATTTACAAAAGCAAATAGGCTTATTTTGGCCATCAGAAGATAATGAAGGGTTTCACTGTTCTGTGGGTACTGATGCTTGCAAACACTTCTAGCTTCAGTCCTCGTCCACTGCAGCCATAGGGTCATTTGGACTGACCTACAGAAGATTCCAGGAAAGTCCTAACTGCAGCATTATGCTCAGACAGACAAAAGCACGAGATAAAGAGAGATAGGAAGAGATGTTTCGCTCCAATTCCCTTAACACCTATGACATTATTGACAGATCTGACAGCAGTTTTGTGCTTTCCTGTATGAACGTTTAGGTTTGGATTTGGGGTGATAAGATACCGATCTTTGATCAGATCTTTAGAGGAGGACATTATGGCCAAAATAACAACAGGTTCCATGGTTTGTTGAGGGTTAAAATCTCTAACTTTAAGTATATATAAATATATGGAACATTTATATGTCTATTTTCTGATATAGCTCCAAAAAGGGTTCTGCTATTGTTAAAAAGTCAAGATTATATTAATAGATGAACTTTTTTGTGCTACATAGAACCCTTTTTAAAAAAGGTTCTATATAGAACCATCTATAACACATTCTCCATCTGTCTGACGAACCATTTAATGATGCAAAAAAGCCTTTAATTAGGCAAATGGTTATTTGAGTGTTCTTTGAACTATTCCTTTAAGCTTAGATGTTGATTTTTGTGGTATGACAAAATACAAAAGGTTAAAAGGAGCTCTACTCCAAGTGTTCAGAATCCGTGCTCTGATGACCCAGTGATGTTAACCATAACCTTTGGAACCCACTGATTCCCTTAATGTCTCAGACTGAGTTATGATGGATCATTTAAAGAGCTAACACAGGGCCCTGGGAACATATAAGCTTGGAAACCTATCCTTAGGAATATAGGGCCCTGGGAGCAGCTCTGATAGCCCTGACCTAGAGCTCATTTTAGTGCATTTTTTGGTCCACGTATGCGACAGCTGAAAAATGCTGACCATCTGACAGCAGCAAAGCCACATGTTGACCACATCAAAATGATCTCAGCACTAACCATGCTGGAAATCAGCAACAGCCTGGCACTTTGGTAAACACTATTCTGCAGCATGGTACAGTTGTGAAGGTATGTTAGTTACATTCACTTGTTTCCCAGGCCCTGTGGTTCCTCTTTGTAATTTCTGAAATGGCTCTATGTTCACAGCGTCCAGTATTCCCAGTATCCTGTGTTGTCTCATTGAAATTTTCCGAAGGGAACAGCTCTATATTCTCATGCTGCCTCCATCCTAATAAAATCTGAAATTAGGCTTATGTACTTGCTGCTTTTAAATATATTCTCTTATTAAAACACACTGAACATTTCAGTAAAAAAAGAATAAGAATTTATTTTTGATTAGCAGCATTTAAATGTTTGTCATAATTTTATTTGAACATTCTTTGAAAATGTGTCCATATAGAAAAATCTTCATCCTCCTCATTGTTCCTTGTATGACCTTTAATGAGCCCATGATGTTAACCATCATCTTCGGAACCCCTTCACAGATTACCTTAATGTATCAGATCAGAAGAGCTAACATAGAGCCCAGGGAACACAGAGTGCTGGGCTCATGGAACTCTAAGAACATAAGGTGCTGGGATCATAGAACCCCAGGAACATAGCGCCCTGAGATGATAGGGCCCTGTTAACATGGAGACCTGGGAACATAGGGCTCTTCTTTACAATGCAATACCAAGTAATACCAAATCTAGTGTCCCAGTACCAATACTGATAGTTCTTCTTGTGCACATAAAAAAGGAATCTACAGTGAAGACAGGTAAATACCAGTGCTTAGCCAATATGGAAATGGTGGACCAATACTAATAATCAATAGCCATCATGTAACTATCTACAGATTCTGATACATAAATCATTATAAATGTCAAAATTAGGACTACATTTACATTAATTAGCATTAAGAAGAAATGGTACATTGCAGTAAAATGAATAAAATAGTGCAGTAACCCAGCATTAGCTAAACCTTGTGATCACCAAATATCATTTTGAAATATCAGTGTATTCATCAACCTATAGTTGTACAAACTGTGTTACATGAAATTACTAATTTTAAATAATTAAAATAACCTATATTAGGCCTATTATAATATATCTAGGTAATGTCCATTTACGTATGTTCCTATCCTTTATTTTACCCATTTTCTTCACTTCACACTAACCCCCTTTGTTCGGCTTTTTTCAAACGAATATATTCAAAATTCCTGGTTGAAAACACACTTTTGTAAGTAAGCATTCTCAAAAAGAAACGCCTGATTTGGAAGTACTGATACTGTCATCTACAGGACTGCACTGTGTTCTGCATCTGTATCAGCTAATCTCCAGATTATTGTTGGTTAATAATACTCAATAGCGGCAGATAAAGAGCAGGATACTGCGCTGACTTTGTCCTTCTGCGACCAGCAGGCCACTGATTAGACATGAGCCATCAAATGAAATGAACCAATGGAACTTTTTTGAAATCTTAATCTCACATTATAGTGGTTTAGGGATTACAGATGGGAAAGATTATTTTGCCACAGTTCTGTTTATATGGCTCGACCGGACGTATTCCACAGCTCTAGACAAGAGGATATTGCACAATTCCAAGATGATGGAATTGTCTACTAAAAGACATAAAGGAAATTGCTTTTACGGGTTTGGTTTGTGAGATTTCACGGTGTAGGAACATGACAGGAACCACAGCAGGCTAGCCCAAATCCAGTTTAGCCATGCAGCTCAGGAGGCCTTGGCAGCTAGCTAAGTTCAGGTGAAAAAATCAAGTCTAACTACCCTTTACGTCACACCAATGAGCACAGCACACACCGCATGCCTTCAGCATTACACACTTCCCTCAAACCGTGATGTGTTCTGAGAAAGTGAGTAACAGCAGAGACGGAGTTCAGGCCTCACAACTGCTAAATACTGCTACTAAAACTGTTTTAGCTATGCATGTTAGGATTCTTGTCCATTTACTTGAACCATGCTTCCTAACATTAACAAGTATATCATGGCAGATTTCATATGCTGTTATGAACTGGCATTGCAGATTTTGTTCAGTAATATAACAGTATCAATGTTTCTGTAATGATTAATTGTCTTGACAGGCGCCACAATGTTTAATGTCATTGCTTCTTATTCACATGCTAATTTTTGCTAAATGTACCCGTTAGCTGTCGTGACATCTAACCTTAGTCTGAAACAAAAGCTGGTGCTTTATAGCCTACAGTCTAATGCTCTACCCACAAGTTTACATGTTAGCCCCAAGCTAAGACAAAAGCTAAGATGCTAGTTATGATACAATATTACGCTGTGTGATAAAATCTGGAACAATATGATATGCTGTATTGTTACATGCCTACTATATTAAACTTGTCATATCTGTGTATTCTTTATATTTTTAAATAGCATTTCACAGGCTGTGAATACTCATTGGTATCCCCAATCAAGTACCTACATACTTGTTGGTTTTTCTAAAGGAGTACCTGAACACTTGCTGGTACTTCTGAAGGATTAACCACAAGCTTTTGGTATTTCCAAACAAATACGCAAATATAGTTTGTATTTTTAAAGGACTACCCAGATACTCAATGGTATTTCCAAATGACCACATAGATACTGGCTACCTGTATACTTGCTATCATTGCCACATGACTACTGAATGCTGTTAGGTATTTCTAAATGAGTGCTTGAATACTCAGTGGTATTTCTGAATACCCCAGTATTCATTGGTATTTCTGAATGAGTACTGGAAAGCGTGTTGGTATTTCTGAATAAATACCTGCATATTCATTGGTATTTCTAAATGAATGCCTGAAAGCTCGTTAGTATTTCTGAATGAGCACCTGAATATTCATTGGAATTTCCCAAGGAGTATCTGAATATGTCTTGATATTTCTGAATGAAGACCTGAATGCATGTAGGTATTTCTGAATGAATACCTAAATACTTGTTGGTATTTTCAAATGAGTACCTGAATACTTGTTAGTATTTCTAAATGACCCAAATACCCACTGGTATTGCCAAATGAGTATCTGGGTACTTGTTGGTATTTCCAAATAACAACTTGAATATTTGTTGCCATTTCCGAACCAGTACCTGAATACTTGTTGGAATTTACCAGTGACTACCTGAATACTGTGTGCCTGAATTTTCGTTGGTATTTCAGAATGAGTACCTGAAAACTCACTCTTAAAACCACTTCACATGAATTTATGATGCATTCAACTAAACCTAACATTTTTCACATCTTAACATTAGCCATCCTACCTAAATGCCTCTGCTGATTACATTTATTGCAGTTTAGGCTAAAATGTTTGTGATTTTAAAAAGCCAAAGCTTCTAAATAATAAATAAATGATAACATAGAGTCATGGTAAAATTTAAGATCACCGAATCATTTCCCAAATATTCGGCATACAACTGAATTAGTTTACACCCCTAATGAATCAATTATGGGCGCCACACTTAGGGCTGAAGAGCTGAACTAACACGGACCACCTGCAGCCTCACACAGACAAACCAGTTACATCAACACAGGTGTACAATTTCACGGCCTTTGTCTTCTTCCATTCTGAGGCTGGACAAGAGGTTTTTGCCTTGAAGGCCTTTTTGAATTAACTACACCTGAAACGTCCCTAGAGACAAACACGAGTTATTTAATGAAATTAAGCATACAAAGAACACTCTTTTACACCAACGTTGAAACCAAATATCTAAATTAACTTTCTTTAATGTTATTTTGTTTACTGGCTTTGTGTTATAAGCCTAAAGCAGCTCCAGCCCAACATCCAACACACTTGATCCAACTAGGTCTTCTGAAAGTTGATTAGCTGGATTAGGTGTAGCAGATTGGAATTGGGACTAAAGGTCAACAACCATCAACCTACCTGTAGTTCAGATCCAGCTCACGTCAAACACATATGATCTGTTAATCTAATTACAGACAGAATAACTGGATCAGGTGTGAGAATAGAACTGCAGGTAGGTTGATCTGCAGAAGGATGTCTGGTCACTTTTGTTTCGCTTACAAACCCAAAGCCTTCAAGATATCACTAAAGGGGAAATCCAGTGATTTCATGATGAAGTTCAGCACAATGAAATCAAATTATTCAGAGTGCTCCATTCTAGAGAAACTAAGCAGAGAAACTACATGTGTCTTCTGAGGTTTTAGGTGTAATGTTGATGATGATAAAATAGCAGGTAATTCAATAGAAGTAAGTTTTCTTTGGGGACAACTTTGCCTTATAACAACCTGCATGGACCACTGGGCCACAGCTGTATCTTTAAATATCTGTTTCAGGCCAGGATTTTCTCAAATCTACCATAAAACAATCTCTCAGGCATCAGGCAGTGCATTCATATCAACATTTCATATTACAACTTTCTGTGAGTCTGGTTCCTATCACGGCCACTGTAAACAATTCTGACTCCGTAAGTTTCTCTACTTATTCTCTTCTTCATTGTTAGAAATAAAGGTTCGGTGGAGGTACAGTTTTCGTTCATCAAGGCACAAACAATGTAAACATACCCTAAAAAGGTACAACAGTAGTTTTAAGGGCCTTAAATAAGTTTTACACACTTTTATAAAAGTACATACGTTTCCTAACCTAATGTTTTAAAACAGAACAATAAAATGAAAAGCCTGGAGACGAGATACGGTGTGGAGTCAATACAACTTAGAAAATATCATTTCAGTAGATTATGGTCCAGTTATGTTTCCTGACTAAAGGTACTGAGATGTACCCTTGAGGGTACCACTCCAGTGACAGGACAGGTACCAACCAAGTGACAGTTACAGACCTTTGTTCTAAGAGTGTAGAGCTGAGTATTCCACAACAAACCACTCTGAATGACTTTTTATTACCCCCTTAAAATATCAGGCTTATTTTATACTAAGGCTTATCATTCAGTAACTAAAGTGACTTTAAGGAAACTGGCTGAGCTATTTTTAGGTTATACAAGTGTGTAATAAAGTTTTGCTGCTGGCAGGCCATGGGTTAAAGATTGCACTGTGCAGAAGTATAACAAAGCTAAAAATTGCTTATTTTAAAGCTTAGTATCTTTGGCAGATTTTGGTACAGTGCCAACTCATAATCTGCAGGAAAACAACAGAAAAGCAAGAAAAAACTCATGCATTGTTTGAAAACTGATACCAAAACGTACTCATTACATATAGGATTCTGAAATACTAGATAGAGTTAAAACATTAAAATCAAGACAGCTTTCTGGACGCAAGTCTACGTCCACTTTAAAGATGTGTTTATGTCGTGTAGAGACTTCACCTAAAGAACAGTTCTGCCTTTCCGTTCAGTGAAAAACAAAAAGGTTCACAATGAAAAGATCAGAAAACTCACCTGTTTCTGTTTTTTAGGTTACGCGCTTAAAATATGTGACTCTATATTGGTTCTTCAGTAAAGACAATTGTCCTATTTAGGACCATGAGTTCTACATGGAACCATTGTATGCTTAAATAGTCATTTGCATGGTGAAATGGAAACTCGTGGAACTCATGGTTCTAATCAGAATAATTACCTTGGCTAAAGAACCGTTTATTTTAGCTGTGTAGCTGTTCTACTTAGAACATGGTAAAATGGTTCTTCAGATTCATGGAGAACATTTTGTGTATGGTTCTACATTGAACCTTTTTGAAAAGGGTTCTAAGTAGTACCAAAGAGGGTTCTTCTACTGTTACAAGCTGGAAATCATAAGGACAGCAGAACCCTTTTCAAAAAGTTCTATATAGAACTCTACCTAGAACAACTGTTTTGACTAAAGAACCTTCGGAGAACCATCTACTTTAAGTGTGTACCTGTTCTATTTAGAACCATTTGTTGGAAATGGTTCTTCAGATTGATGGAGATCATGTTGTGCATGGTTCTACTCAGAACCTTTTTGAAAACGGTTCTATACAGCACAAAAAGGGTTCTTACGTTGTAACAAGCTTGAAACAGAAAAATCAGAACCCTTTTTGGTGTCATATAGCCTTTTTTCTATAGGTTCTATAAGGTTCTATATTGAACTCTAAAATTTAAAAAGAACTGCCTTGACTAAAGAACCCTTGTAGAAATCTATTTTAAGTGGGCAACTGTAAACAGTTCAGTCCTAATAAGCCTGATATAAACTTTCTAATTTGCATAATATTAGCATAAATTATCATCAGCAAACTTTTCCGAACATTAAAACATTCAGGAAAAAGAAAAGAACCGGGAGCGCGCACCTGTCCTCTGTGGCCGGTTCCGGGCAGAACCCTCGCGTATGGCTCGCGCCCACCGCCGCGCCTCCTCCAGGTTGACGCGTGGGTCTCCGCTCGCGCTCACGCGGAACCGCTGCTCCACTCGCTGTCGCGTGAGTCCCGCGCCCGCCCAGCGCCGCCGCCGCCGGAACGGGTAGAAATACGCCGAGACGTAGGCGCTCGAGCCCGCGCGCTCACCGACATCCTCCCCTTCCTCGTGTTGCCCTTCCTGCTGCTCCCTCAGGTGCGCGCGGCACCCGAGGCAGTCCGCAAGGCTGAAGACGGTGGCGGCCGGTTTCCCGCCACTGCTGCTGCCGCCCGCGAGCCTGCGGACAGAGAGCTCGCGCTCCGACAGGGTGACGGCGTGCCGGACACCCTTCACCGAGAACTCTCCGTACAGGCTGACGGGGCGCGAGGCACCGTTCCTGACGGGCTCGAGCGGCTCCATCAGCGCGGTGTGAAAAAGAGAGAGGAAGAGGGGGGAACACGCGATCTGCGACCCGCGCGCTCATACAGGTACAGCGCGAGACACGCACGAGGAGGACCAGAGCTGGTAATGTAGAGAGTGTAGTGAGAGAGAGAGAGAGAGAGAGAGAGAGAGCGCCTGCGGTAGAAAAGTTTGACACATGGGGTAAACTGAACCGTGGCGCCCCCTGGTGGCGGAATGCACGCGCTCAGCTACTGTTTGCCATCCAACTGCGTCCAGCTAGAAGCCTGCGAGATGCTCCAGGCCACGCCCACTTGAGAAATCACCTGTGGCACACGTGTTAGTTGTGTTCATATAAATAACTTGTAAGGCGATGACAGTATAGTGGGAGCACATAGTCAGAATACAGCGTTTAAGTCTCTGTGTTCAGTCCACGTTGCATCTTGTAAAGGCGGTATTCAGAATACAGTTGTATTCTCACTTTTTTTAGGAGAATACTTTGGAATACTTACCCACTAAATTGACAAAACATACCATTTTTAAATTAGCGCACAACATGTTAAGACTTACTGTAAAGAAAAACTCAAACAATGGCTTCTTTACAAACACTAAAGTCTCTGCTAAAGCCTGAGTGGACTGATAAATCGCTGTGATGAGCCAGTTAAAGTCTCTGCTAAAGCCTGAGTGGACTGATAAATCACTGTGATGAGCCAGTTAAAGTCTCTGCTAAAGCCTGAGTGGACTGATAAATCGCTGTGATGAGCCAGTTAAAGTCTCTGCTAAAGGCTGAGTGACTGATAAATCACTGTGATGAGCCAGTTAAAGTCTCTGCTAAAGCCTGAGTGGACTGATAAATCACTGTGATGAGCCAGTTAAAGTCTCTGCTAAAGCCTGAGTGGACTGATAAATCACTGTGATGAGCCAGTTAAAGTCTCTGCTAAAGCCTGAGTGGACTGATAAATCACTGTGATGAGCCAGTTAAAGTTTCTGCTAAAGGCTGAGTGACTGATAAATCACTGTGATGAGCCAGTTAAAGTCTCTGCTAAAGCCTGAGTGGACTGATAAATCACTGTGATGAGCCAGTTAAAGTTTCTGCTAAAGGCTGAGTGACTGATAAATCACTGTGATGAGCCAGTTAAAGTCTCTGCTAAAGCCTGAGTGGACTGATAAATCGCTGTGATGAGCCAGTTAAAGTCTCTGCTAAAGCCTGAGTGGACTGATAAATCACTGTGATGAGCCAGTTAAAGTCTCTGCTAAAGCCTGAGTGGACTGATAAATCACTGTGATGAGCCAGTTAAAGTCTCTGCTAAAGCCTGAGTGGACTGATAAATCGCTGTGATGAGCCAGTTAAAGTCTCTGCTAAAGCCTGAGTGGACTGATAAATCACTGTGATGAGCCAGTTAAAGTCTCTGCTAAAGCCTGAGTGGACTGATAAATCACTGTGATGAGCCAGTTAAAGTCTCTGCTAAAGCCTGAGTGGACTGATAAATCACTGTGATGAGCCAGTTAAAGTCTCTGCTAAAGCCTGAGTGGACTGATAAATCACTGTGATGAGCCAGTTAAAGTCTCTGCTAAAGCCTGAGTGGACTGATAAATCACTGTGATGAGCCAGTTAAAGTTTCTGCTAAAGGCTGAGTGACTGATAAATCACTGTGATGAGCCAGTTAAAGTCTCTGCAAAAGCCTGAGTGGACTGATAAATCGCTGTGATGAGCCAGTTAAAGTCTCTGCTAAAGCCTGAGTGGACTGATAAATCGCTGTGATGAGCCAGTTAAAGTCTCTGCTAAAGCCTGAGTGGACTGATAAATCACTGTGATGAGCCAGTTAAAGTCTCTGCTAAAGCCTGAGTGGACTGATAAATCACTGTGATGAGCCAGTTAAAGTCTCTGCTAAAGCCTGAGTGGACTGATAAATCGCTGTGATGAGCCAGTTAAAGTCTCTGCTAAAGCCTGAGTGGACTGATAAATCACTGTGATGAGCCAGTTAAAGTCTCTGCTAAAGCCTGAGTGGACTGATAAATCGCTGTGATGAGCCAGTTAAAGTCTCTGCTAAAGCCTGAGTGGACTGATAAATCACTGTGATGAGCCAGTTAAAGTCTCTGCTAAAGCCTGAGTGGACTGATAAATCACTGTGATGAGCCAGTTAAAGTCTCTGCTAAAGCCTGAGTGGACTGATAAATCACTGTGATGAGCCAGTTAAAGTCTCTGCTAAAGCCTGAGTGGACTGATAAATCACTGTGATGAGTCAGTTATTAATCTGAGTGTTATTAAACTCTTTTGAAGGCTTTTCTATTTATAACCTCATTTCCAAAAAACTCGGGGCTCATTTAAACATTGTATTTCATAGTACAAAGACAACAAATCAAATATTGAAACTGAGAAATGTTATTTATTTTTTTTTTTTTTAATATATGCCCATTTTAAATCTGATGGCAACAACATGTTTCAAAGAAGTTGGGACTGGTGCATGTTTACCACTGTTTAATCACCTCTTCTCTTAACAGCACTCATTTACACAACTTTACCAGCCTTTTGTTGTCCCTGTCCCAACTGTTTTGAAAAGTGTTGTTGTCAAATTAAAATAAACACACACACACACACACACACACACACACACACACACACACACACACACACATACCTTCTAAGCCACTTCTTCTGGGTCGCAGGGGGTGCTGAAGCATATCCCAGCCATCATCAGGCAGAAGGCAGGTTACACCTTGGACAGGTTGCCAGTTCATCACAGGGCAGACAGACAGACAGACAGACATACATTCACTCACACCCAGGGGCAACTGACCATGTCCAACTGGCCAGACTGCACGTCTTTGGACTGTGGGAGGAAACCTGGGACACAGGGAGAACATGCGAACTCCACTCAGAGAGGCCCCTGGCCGCCTGGCCGGGGAATCCAACCCAAGCCCTTCTTGCTGTAAGGCAACAGTGCTACCCACCACGCCACCCATAATTTGAAATAGCCATATATTTTTCAAAAAACAATAACATTTCCCAGTTCCAATATTTCATATGCTGTCTTTGTACTATTTTCAATGAAATATAGGGTTTAAATGATTTGCATATTGCATTTTGTTTTTATTTACATTTTTCAGTAGAATTACATGAAATAAACTGCCACCTGTAACAGTGAGAATCATAGTGAGTTAAACTACAAGAGCGTCAACAGAGTTTTTCCCGTGTACTTCATGAATATTCTAAATGTATTCTGAATACGTAATTTTTTTATGCATTGTAATAAAATCCATTAATATACCTTTTGGACAGTCTCTTCAGTTTTCAGCCATCACTACATTTTAAAGCTGGACACCCAGTTTTAACCTATTTAAGTGGTTCAAACTGACCATCTTAAAGACTTCGGATTTGTTGCATGCAAGAGGATTTAGGACTTAAATATTTTTTTTTTCTGCATAATTCAGTAACAGGCCGTCAAAGTCATTCCAAGTGGTTTTCTACAGTGGTGATGATAGGAACCAGAGTCACTGTGTCTACAACACAAATATAGCCATTTTATTTACTGTCCAAAACCACCAGAACCTACACCTATCGCCTGACCATTTTGCCTTACAACACTTCACTCTGCATGTACCTCTGCACTATGAATGGATTTAAAAAAGTCAAAGCTTTCTAAAGTCTATCACAAAACAATGTCTCAGGTATCAGGCAGCGTATTCATAGCCATTTCAGTAAAGGTGAGGGAGCTTTTAGAGGCACTAAACTCTTCAGATGTCTGGTTCTTTCCACTGTTAATCATTCTGACTCAGTAAGCTGCCCTTTTAGTTTTGCTTTGGAGCCACACTGAATTGCACCCGCACTTTAGACCATGCTTATGGATAACAGTGTGTCACACAATGTCAGAAACCACATAATCGGGTCTATCAGAGATTACTGAACAGCCCAACGCAAAAGGAAAGAGGGAACCCTCAGACACCAAGCAAACAATTTAGGTCAAGAAGGAAAACTGTACATTTCAGAACTGAAGGTTTCCTTTAGAGATGCATTTTATCACATATGGGACAAAAAAACTAAATGACATTCAGCTTAGATATTTTTCAAGTCATTCATTCATTGCATTCCATTCAAACGTCGAAAATACCAGAAGCATTTGTCAGCTAAAGAGCACATTGCTCTGCTGTAATGTATCATACGTTACTTGCTTCAGGGGCACAGTTGCAGTTAGCTTGCATGTTCTGACTTGCTTGCACCTGTTGACATTATCTGTGGCCTATGACGGCGCTCAGAGGGCTTGACATTGACGCTATGTCTCAGGAATGCCCAGCGCTGCTGCTATCTTCTTGTAAAAGTGAGACATTACTGTAAAGAATGGGCTGAAAATGGGACTGGACTACAGCCCAAATCTGACATTTAAGAATTTATTTTAAATACTTATAGAAAACAGAATGTCATACAGTGTCAGAAACTACATATGTCTTTTAGAGATTTTTAACAATTTGATGTGGTGTTGTTAGCAACGTAGTTTGCACAAATGTCAGTGGTGGACAAAGTACACAAATCATGTACTTGAGTTAGAGATACTCAAGATAAAAAATTACTCCAGTAAAAGTCCTCCCTTTAGACCTCAACTTGAGTAAAAGTAGAAAAGTATTTGCCTTCAAATGTACTTAAGTATTGAAAGTAAAAGTACTAAAAGAGTAATTCTGGCTCTGATGTCCTGTTATAATTTTTATAACCAGACTGGCTTCATGAACTCATTTCAGGTGAAAGTCCTCCAGCGTCTCTCTTGGTAAACCAGTCTTTTAATAGAACGTCATTAATTAGTGACGCTGACGTCTATTAAAATGATCAGAAGCACAAAACACTGAAGGTAAACAGTTTCCATCAGGGAGAACCGAGTGGCTCTGAAATCACTTTTTACACACAATTAAAGTTTCAGTTTAAGATTACTTTGTAAATTAGTTACAAGTTGAATAAAAACTGGCTTTAAACTCAGGAACACAGATGAGCTTCCTTCCCATAAACCAGCCCAAACGGATTTACTATAAAATGAAATGGTGTTTGTAGAAATTCAGAAAAAAATGTGGTCCATTTACATTTAAAATTAGGTTAGTTCCATCATTTAGGTAGATGTATGTGCTCCCAAATTTTTACGCTGCTGCACTGATGTTGAATCGTGTGTTTTCACTGGGTAGCTATGTGCAACAGGTCAAAACAAGCTCAAAACAAAGTGCGTGCTGTGCCCTGATGGGTGTTCTTGCTTGACACTTCTTTTTGTTTTGACATTTCGTTTTTATGCACACATAAACCTAAAGGAACGACAGATTTTGCATAATATAGAGTAAAAAGTAAGATATTTGACTTTGAAATGTGGTGGAGTGAAAGTAAAAAGTCACAGAAAATGGAAATACTTCAGTAAAGATACACAAAAAACTACTTAAATACAGTAATGAATGCATTTTCTTAGTTATTGTCCACCACTGACAATGCACTGTGAAACAGGCTAATATTAATAGAAAATTTAAACACTTTTGCAGGTCGAAAGGATAGTGTCACGGGCCTGATCTGGCCCAGACTCAAACTCCAACCCACTGGGCTGTTTTCCCTCACAAACCTCAGATAAAGATACAGTCCAGAAGGGCACTTTTATGCAAGGGAACAGAGAATATAACAGAGTGACCTAGAACAGAGAGGGAGACTGGACTGACCTGACAAGGTCTAAACAGTATGGTGCTCTAATTCCTCAGTCAGGACAAATGAGTTTGTTCCAAGTCTGTGCAAGTGACAAATAAAGATGACATTGACTAATCAACTAATGGATGCACTAGTTGGCACTGGGGGCACCTATCGATTAGGCAGGAGCACAGGAGCAGTGTCTGATTCTAGTGAAATGTATCAGCGGCAGACGCAGTAACCTAGTTAGCAGGTCCTAATATAGTTTAACCATGTTTCCCTATAAAGTCAGGACATTTTATCCTAAAAATACACAAAAATAAATGCATACAGTATCTCACAAAAGCGAGCGCACCCCTCACATTTCTGCAGATATTTTATTATATTTTCTCATGGGAAAACACTAGAAATGAAACTTGGATATAACTTAAAGTAGTCAGTGTGCAGCTTGTATAGCAGTGCAGATTTACTATCCTCTGAAAATAACTCAACACACAGCCATTAATGTCTAAATAGCTGGCAACACAAGTGAGTCCACCACACAGTGAACATGCCCAAACTTGCCCCTGTGTTCTTGTCCCTTCCTGGTGTCATATGACTCGTTAGAGTTACAAGGTTCCAGGTGTGAATGGGGAGCAGGGCTGTTAAATTTGGTGTTTTGGGTGCAGTTCACTCATACCGGCCACTGGATATTCAACATGGCACCTCATGGCAAAGAACTCTGAGGATGTGAGACATAGAATTGTTGTTCTCCACAAAGATGGCCTAGGCTACACGAAGATAGCTAACACCCTGAAACTGGGCTATAGGCCGGTGGCCAAGGTCATACAGTGGTTTTCCAGGACAGGTTCCACTCCGAACAGGCCTCTCCAGGGTCGACCAAAAAAGAGTCTACATGTTCAGCGTCATATCCAGAGGTTGACTTCAAAAAATAGATGCATGAGTGCTGCCAGCATTGCTGCAGAGGTTGAAAAAGAGGGAGGTCAGCCTGTCAGTGGGCAGGCCATAAGGTGCACAATGCATCAACTTAGTCTGCATGGCTGTCGTTCCAGAAGGAAGCCTCTTCTGAAACTGATGCACAAGAAAGCCCGGAAACAGTTTGCTGAAGACAAGCAGTCCAAGAACATGAATTACTGGAACCATGTCCTGTGGTCTGATGAGACCAAGATAAACTTGTTTGGCTCAGATGGTGTTCAGCATGTGTGGTGACACCCTGGTGAGGAGTACTAAGACAACTGTCTCTTGTCTACAGTCAAGCAGGGTGGTGGTAGCATGATGATTTGGAGCTGCATGAGAGCTGCCGGCAATGGGGAGCTATGGTTCATTGACGAAAACATGAATTCTGACATGTACTGTGACATTCTGAAGCAGAGCATGATCCCCTCCCTTCAGAAACTGCACTGCATGGCAGTTTTCCAACTCGATAATGACCCCAAACACACCTCCAAGATGACAACTGCCTTGCTGAAGGTAAAGGTGATGGACTGGCCAAGTATGTCTCCAGACCAAACCCAGTTGAGCACCTGTGGGGCATCCTCAAGCGGAAGGAGAAGGAGCTCAAGGTGTCTAACACCCACCAGCTCTGTGATGTCATTATGGTGTGGTTAGAGCATTCCAGTAGCAACCTGTACAGCTCTGGTGAATTCCATGCCCAAGAAGACTAGGCTTTTTTGAAGACCTAGTGATCTAGGTAAAGTGAATAGTGCACCCCTACACTCTCAGAAAAAAAGGTACTACACTGTCACTGGGGAAGTACCCCTCTTGTCACTGTGGTGGTACCCTCAGGGCACCTTTAGTCAGGGAACATAATTATACCATAATTGAAACTATATTTTGTAAGTTGTATTGACTCCACATGCCCCGTCTCATCTCCAGGCTTTTTATTTTAATGTTCTGGTTTAAAACATTTGGTTATGAAAAGGTACAAATATCTACTTTTTCACTAGGAAAAACTCATGTAAGGTACACCACTGGACCTCTAACCAGCTAACTTGAGTCTCAGTTTGATCTAACCCTTGATTTTCTGTGTCGTGTAGATGGTTCAAGTTTTACTGGGATGTATTGCCAAGTCAACTAATACTGCATGCCTAACACGCTCCAGGGCAGGTTAGGTCTGGGATTTGAGATCATAAACAGCTCTTGGACCCATTGGCCGAGCTTCTGACCAATCATGGTCTGATGGAGGTTGACCCCTCTGGTGACTTTTGTGGCATCAATCATGTGAGGTATATCTCTTTTTAGCAGAGGAAGCAAATCAAACTACATAAATATTAATATATAAAGCCGGGGCTGTGTTTTACTGTTATAAATTCTTTATACATATTTATGTGTGTTTCCTTCTTTAAAAAACATCAAAAAAGTCAAAGATTTATGTGTGTGAGGATTAATCATAAAACAAACACAGCAGAATCAAGGAGACCAGCGGCTTATTTTTCAAAGAAGGGGAAAAAAATAATACTATATAAACATATAGACGTTAGAGCATTTCCATCTTTCAGATTTTGTTTAGTGTAACACTAATTTAGTTTTCATTTGGCTGCCTTACTTACATATATTTACGTAAACAAGTTCTCAGCCACTGCCCTGCTTCCTGTTTACACTGATGATGGGCAATTCCACCTCTTTAAATGTTTGTCTCATCCCTCTGTGGTGTGTTCAGGCCCTTCCCCCCGTCTTCCCCTCTTCTCCACGTTTGAGATGTGGTGAAGAAGATGCTGTCCTTGGCAGAAGTCAGACCTCAGTGTGGTTCCTCTCCCTGACCAGAGAGACCATTGGGGGGGCAGGGAGGAACCCTCCAGGGTTATTTTTGTTAGCTCAGGCCGTAGGCGGGCGAACGCCCTGATGCATCTCTGTACAGTGATTAGAGTGTTGGTGAAAAGAGGTGGCAGAGGTTTGATTTAGTGACCATGTTTCAGCACCAATGTGTCACACTTTCCCAGGCTATGTTCACGAGCTGTAGTACTGAAAAAAATCAGGGGAATTAGTAGCAAATATACAATAAAGACTAAATAAAGAATAAGTTTACAAATATGCACAGATGTTGGTTCTTGCAAAAAATAGTAAATTTGTAAAATATGTGCGATATGTCCCCTTTTGCTGCATTATGTTTACTTGTTTAAATCCCAAAAAGTCGGTTTTTGAACTATGACGAAAGACTGGGAAGGGACATGGTTGGTGGTTTAAGGCTGTAATTGGGATATTTTCAATTTTCTGTTATTTCCTGTGGTAACAGGTTCAGATTCCAAAGCTGCTTTATCATCAACCTAGAATATCCACAGACTAACATTTTGAAAGGAATGCACACCATTAGGAAGGAGATGCTACACTGAGAGGCATTACTACATCCCTAAATAAGGGCTTCTTCAAGGGGTCTTTAGTAAAGCCAGTGGTTTAATATGGACCACTTACTAAATTAGTTCACACTGTTGTCCCACAGAAAAAACAAAACAAAACAAAAATTCTCATCTGTTTAAACCCAAGGCATTAATTGAGATAGTAGTAAGCTTAATACATAATATCATTATTTATAGGGTAGTTTCTATTGGGAACACGTTACACTTGTGAAAATAATACTTATAGTGTTTGTTTGCATTGCTGACACATTAAAATAAAGAAGCTTCATTTGGGCTCCTAACATGTCTTGGCTGATTGTGTTCCGTCTTATATCTGGAGTTGGAGGAAAATTGTGTAAATTGGTCTTTTCACTGAACCATTGCTTTAAATTTACTGTAAGTGAAATATAAAACAATATTATAAATAAATCATGCTGCTCTTTCAACCCTCGCTTCAGTGATCCTGCTTCTGTGGCTGCACAAGAGCGTGATGTTATAATTTATAATTAAATCTCCACATCTGCTTTGTGATGTGTTGAGAATTCACCACAGAGACTAAAGCTGTGTGTCTCAGCCATTATTGATCTGTCATTGTTGAGGAAAAGAGTGATGACCCTTTAAAGTTTACTGCACGGTCACAAAGACGATGCTGCATTCATGCTGTCCCCTGGGATGCAGGACTGATGTTGAGAACTGGAAGCAGATGTTTGTCCATGGTCATACACCAACGCTCTGGGATCCCCTAGCTGTTTAAAATGTTTTAGTATGTGTGGGCTTTGTGTTGCTGATTTAAAGCTGCACTATGTGAAACTTTTTGGGTTTTTTTGGGTCAGAGGCACAACCCACATTACAAATTGCTCCTCACATTGCAAGCAATTTCACATTTCCACCAGAGAGGTCTCCAAATCCCCAGAACTTACGTAGTGCAGTTTTAATAGAATCCTAAATAGAAGGCTGTTTAGATTTGGCCATTATTTTGCAAGCATTGTATGAACAGCTGATAAAAGCCCTAAATTGGGAAGAAAGCTACAGGCTGCATATGTTTTCTCCATTTGTTGTGATGTCAGGACTTCACTACATGCTTTTAACTAGAGAAGGGCACTTCAGTCAGACTGCAGTACATTGAATAGCACTCAGCATCTTGTGATAAGCATAGTAAATGACATGTGCCTTGACTTTACACAGAGAAAGGCAGCTAATATAAAGTCTTTAAGATAAACAAATGAACGCTAGAAATCTGTTTTTCAACTCAGCAACCTCTTTCTCTGTATAATGCTGTGTTGCCTGTTGCACTTGGAATGAACTTGTTGTTTGTAGTGGATCTGGCAACCAACAGATACTCTTCTCTGTAAGCTACCGAGAGAGACAGAGAGAGAGAGAGAGAGAGAGAGAGAGAGAGACTATGAGAGAGAGAGAGAGGCTATTATTATCTAATTACTTTGTTCTGATTATGTCCCCAAACATTGTGTCCTAATAAAACGGCACTAAATTGAGCGCTGAAGTCTGTTTTAGATTAGATTCTAGACTCTATTAAAGCTCTCTGTCTGCCTCAGGCTTTTTCAGCACTGTTGCATACCTGTAATGGTGGCATTAGCCCATTAGCCATTTCAGGCTGCGTAGAGAGCAAATTTAAGATGAGTGCACTAAATGAGAATGAGGAATAAATTAGGCCAAATAAATTATCTCCACCTCAATCACGCAGTAAGGTTAATTTTAGTAAGACAAGCACGGTTTAGTGTTTTCCTGCAAATGTGCCTCACTCAACACATTCAATGTTTAAAGGGAAATTCCACCGATTATTCAAAATTTCTGCGTAATCAAATGGTGAAGATGTGAATAAAGTGAGTGTGTTTACATGCACTCAGTAATCTGATCATTTGGCAGTTATTCAAATGGTCATGTACACACCATACTCTGATCTAGAAATCTGATTAAGAAATCTGATAAAGACAGCAGGATTTTAGGTCAGAAATCAGATTTCTCAGTGCAGGTAAACTCTTACTCTGATTTCTTTCAGATTTCTCAGTCTGTGTGTGCGTAAAACTGCAATATCAGAAATTGTCAGGAAAAGTGACTTGGTGTTTTCAAAAAAGCTGTGATATGAAGTTTGAGTTTTAAGTTACGTTTACATCACGTCTTTTTCTGTGATTTGATTGACTGGTTACAAAGCAGGAATCTGATTCCTGCCTGACTCATGTAGACCCGGGTTTCCCCATTATCGGATTACTCAAGTGCATGTAAACACGTTGATTGGATTACTGACAAAATCAGAGCTGTTAAGTTTCTCTACAGTTAATCATTTTACAACAAATCACTTATTTATTTACATATCAGTGATGAAATATGCCAAAATTGTACAAAAATACAGTGCAATTCCCCTTTAATCTAACACAAATGCATCTGATCTAGCCAATCAAGAGCTTCCGAAGAACATAATTAGGTGGTGCTGGTGTGGCTCTAGCTACTGGTCTAGAATATTCTCCAGAGAAATCAATTGTGATGCTATATTGGTGTCTTTCTGCTGTCACAGGGCTGATCTAAATATTTATCTCATTAGCAAGTCCTTCCTTGATTGAACTTGAAGTGAGAACAGGGAAGGTGCAGGGCAGTATGCCAGGACCAGGGTTGGGACCCAGTGCTATATCTTATACATTTAAATGCAATAGGACTAAATAAAATATCTTCATTTTAGGTCAGCAATTGGTTTCTAGTCAGTAAATATTTGTGCCCACATATCATAAATCAATGTCTGAAGCTTTTCCTCTTTACCAAGCACAAGCCTGTAGTAGCATTTATCTTCCACTAGATGGCAGTAGGTGATTTGGAACCAACAGAGATCAGCAAGGGCTGATGTAGTTTGTAGAACTTGCTTTGAACTGTTGATGAACTGCTTGTGGTCTGAGGCATGAATGCATAATAGCATGCACAGTTGAAAATGAATTATGAAATATTTAGCATACGGTTCAATCAGAGGTTTCTATGGAATTAGAAAGTAATGTACCGTAGTTGTTCTATTTAACCAGGGGAAGCAAAACAACCCCCCAAAATCTAAAAGCATCACAAATTTTAAAATATTTTTTAAATGATTATATCTGAGCTCAAAGATTGGGAACAGGCATGGCAGCACCTAATAATAATAACACATAGAATTCAGTGAAAACCACATTATTCACTTTATGTGAATGGAGGCAATTTTTCTATACGCTCTCCGAAATAAAGGTACTTAACTGTCTTTGGGGCAGTACCCCTGTTGTCTGAGGTGGTACCCTCAAGGGTACATCTCAGTACCTTTAGTCAGGGAACATAGCTGTACCATAATCCATTGAAATAATATTTTCTACGTTGTCTTGACTCCACACACCCTGTCTCGGCTCCAGGGTTTTTATTTTATTGCCTTGGATTTAAAACTTTAGGTTATTAAAAGGTACAAATACAAACTTTTCACCTGGAAAAACTTATTTAAGCAGCACAATTGGACCTTATAACCACTGTTGTACCTTTGAAGGTGCATTTACATTGTTTGTACCTTGATGAACAAAAAACGTGCCTGACCTGACTCAGACTTAAGAGAATTGAAACTTGACTTAGACCTGCACTTCAGAGACTTGAGACTTGACTCAAACTCACACCATAAATATTTTATTTTTATTTTTTATTCAAAGCCCAAAAGTGACTCAGACTTACACTTTAGAGATCTGACCTGGACTTGAGACTTTACTCAGACTTACACTTCAGGGGCTCAAAACTGGACTCATACTCACACTTCTGAGACATGAGTCTTAACTTAGACTCGCACCTCAAAGACTTGAGACTTTACACTGACGTATACTTCAGAGACTCCAGACTTGACTTGCACTCCCACTTCAGAGACTCAAGACTTCACTCAAATTTAGACTTCAAAGATTCAAGACTTGACTCTAAAGTCACACTTTAGAGACTCAAGAATTGACTCAGACTCACACTTCTGAGACATGAAACTTGACTCTTGAAACTTGGCTTATCCCAGGCTCACCCTTCAGAGATTTGAGACTTGGATTTTCACTCCAGAGACTCGAGACTTGATTCAGACTTGCAGACACTCGCGGCTTTTTGTTTTAAAAATGTTTTAAAATCCATACAACTTTAAGGGAACATTTGTTAGGATTCTGGCGGACCGATCCTATTGGGCTAATTTATTTTCCGTGACCGGACTTGAGTGGGTATATTTGCTCAAACGATTTGTGTTTTGTCTCATAGTGGCGCATCACATTGCTGCTTTTAATAATCGCCATGGTCTCAGAACATATGAGACATATTGGTTTCAAACTGCCCAAGGGAAGAATAAGCAGGTATGATTCTGTCCATTGTTGGTTAAAAGCTCTGTTTTCATTGTCCCCTTTTCCCTTTTCAGAGCACGCTTGGCTTTCCTCTTACTCATTTTCTTCTCAGACTGCTGTTTCTCGCCTCATATCACATCACATATGTGGCGTGCTCATCATAATACGCAGATCTGATTGGATGAGTAGCATCTCGTGATTTTTATAACACACATGATTGGTGTGTGTTTTCTGGGCCACTAAATTGGTACCACAAATGCTAGAAACGTTATGCCGTGTCAAATAGAAATACACCGTCAACATTAAATCTCAATAATTTATGGGTTATAGGTCTGGATAGGGCAATGTCTGGGTCCAGACCTGGACTGCGGTCTGCCTATTAGTGACATCTGCTTTAGAGAGTCAGGACTTGACTCAGGCTTGCATAAAGAGACCTGTAAACATCTCTGCTGTACAATAACTACGTAAACTGCTTGATTGGCTGTCAGCTCATTATGCCATTGTTAGTTAATTCTGTAATTTGTACCAATTGTAAGACTTTTCATTCTGTCATTATTTATTGTGAGGTTAGAATTTTGCCATATTTCCCACCTTTATGTGTCCCCACAATCTCGGTTTTAAATTCAGTGACAAATCTACAAAAGTACTTTATAGCTGCTAACTGGCTAATTACCCTGTTTAATGAGAGACTCCTTTACCTAGACCTCAGAAACTTTGTTTTTCATCCTCCTGGAATCCATTCTTTCAGCTCCAGTGAAGCCTGCTGACCTTAACATGCCTAATGCAGTATGAAAATGGACTAACAGTTATGAAATAATCATAATAATGGGCTTTCCCCTCATCAGGCCCACATTCCTCAGAAGCTAATATATTCTGCTGAATGACAAGCTGCATTTCTCTCATTTTTCGAGGTGATGAATTCAGAAGGGTACAGAGGTCTCCTTAATGCTAACATCAAGTTTGATATTTGAAGACTTGATTGTACTGGCGCTTAGCTGTAAGATGTCTCTTGCCACATTAGTATGAAGTGTGAACCTACAGGCTTTGTGATTATTTAGTCAAACCAATGTTCTTTTTCCAGTACAGCTGTTTTTTCTGGAAATGGAGGCTATTCACTATAGCATTAACTCTACCCAGCAGCTTAAACAACCTAGACAGATAGAACGATGGGCGACTAGCTAGTTATCCAAACAGATGGATATTTATCTAGCTAGTTAACTAGATAGATAGACAGATAGAAAGATGGTTAACTAGCTAGTTCCTTAGACAGATGGAAAGGTACTTAACTAACGAGTTACCTCGATGGATAGAAAGTTGGATAATTAGCTTGTTACCTAGACAGATAGATATTTATCTAGCTAGTTATCCAGACAGATAGAAAGAGTAATAGTTATAGTATAGAGTGATAGTTAAGTAGTTACTTAGATATCTATCTAGTTACCTAGACAGATAGAAAGATAGTTAACTAGTGAGTTACATAGAGAGATAGATAGTTAACTAGCTTGTTACCTCATACATGCTGTGTGTTGGATGCTGGTATGCTGGTCAACCAGCATGACCATACTGGGTGACAAGCTAACCCAGCACCAGACCAACACTAGACCAGCGTAAACCAGTATAGATCAACTTAGGCCAGCATGAAATTCCAAAGTTCTTTAGCATTAATTACTGTCTAGAACAATATATGGCTAGTTAAACCCTTAAAAACACAGGCATATTACACACTAAGGCTTATTATTCTAGTTATCCTAGTAACCACCAGGACCACAGAGCAAACTGGTTGAGTCATTCTTAGGTTACAGAAGTGTATAATCAAACTTTGGGCCCGTCGGTGGGGACTGGCCATTTAAGGGGTTAATAAGACCGATAGATAGTTTACTGCTATTTATCCAGATTAATGGAAACACAGTTAACAATCTAGCTAGTTAGATAGATTTCACATGGGCATGCATTATTTAAAATATGTGAAATACTTGTCAAATACATAATTTCATTCCAAAATGTATTTCAAAGGTACGTGATGAATATATTTTGCATTATTTTATTATGTTTTTCAGTATGGGACTGATTTACTGTGTTCAAATGTAATTAAATTGAGAATAGCATGTTGGTTGCATGTACCTGTCCAGGGTGTATCCTGCCTTCTGCCTGATGACCGCTGGGATAGGCTCCAGCACCCCCCCGCGACCCTGACAGAGAAGCGGCTTAGAAAATGGATGGATGGATGGAGGTTGGTTGCGTGTAACTGTGTGTGGAAATTGTTGCTGTCAGAACCAAATCTAGCTTTTTCATTTCTTCCTTTTTTCCTTTCATTTAAAAACACTAGCTGCTCTTTATATTGTGTGAAGGTTTCATGATGAATGGAAAAATCAACATGGTCCAAAATGACTTTTATATATCTTGTTGCATTGTTAAGTATGTTTTTTTACTTCTTCTGAAAAGTTACTGTTTTGGAGACACAAGCTTTCAATCTGACTGCAACCCCAAACAACTCATATGTCCATCCATATTAACATCCATCCATCTGTGCTGGCAGCTGCTTCATGCATCTTCACATGAAAAGGTTAGGCTAATTCACCCTGAGCTAATGAAGGACCCTCCACATGCTGAGAAGCTCCACAGCTCTGCAGCCTCCAAGGTGCTTCAGGTGGCCTGTAGATGATGATTAGCATGCTAGCTGAACATCGGCCTCTGGAAGGGGTCACAGGTTGCTCCTCTTCTCTTCTTTTCTCTCCTCTTCTGTGCAACCCAGGACCCCGATGACTGTTTCTTCACCACTCTGGATCAGACAGGTTGGCACCACCCCTCCCTGTAGGTCTAATTACCCTGGGGGGTCGTCTCTCAGTGGCCTGCAGGTCAGGAGCTCCAGCTCAGGCCTGCACGTCAGCAAAACCTTCAATTATCCACTCACCTCCTCACAGATTAGAGACGCGCACTGAATTATTTACAGCCTCATCCATCAGAGAGAGAGAGAGAGAGAGAGGGGGGAGAGAAAAGAGAGAACGAGGGAAAGAGAGAAGCCAGAAACGTAAAGAGAGGAAAAAAGGGAAGAGAGAGGACAGAACAGAGAGTAAGAAATAAAGAGGACAGAAAAAAGGACAAATAAGAGAAAAGGGAAAGAGAAAGGGCAGAAGAGAGAAAGAAGAAGAGAGACAGAGCTATAGAAACAGCAAGAGAAAGAGAGAGGAAAGAAAAGAAAGAATAAAAAATGAAAGGGAGCGAGAAGGAAGAATGAGAAAGAAGAAAAGAAACAGAAAGAGCAGAGAAAAGGAAAGAGAGGAGAAAAGAGGAAGAAGCAAAAGAGAAGTAAGAAGATGGGAAGAGAGAGGGAGAGAAAGAGGGAGGTAGAGAGAGAGTGACAGAAAAAAGAACCGAATAGACTTTGAGAGATTAAGGAAGGGAGAAAAAGAAATGCAAGAGAAATTGAGAGGAAGATAGAGAAAACTGAATAGAGTTTAAGAGAAAGAGACAGAGACAGAGAAAGACAGAGGGAGAGAGAGACGCTTTTCTGCTTAAATTTACTAATAAAATCCCCTCCTTCCCCAAACTGACTGACTCAGAGAAAATGATTTTACTGGGAGAAAAAGTAGAAACAATAAGTTTAGCCAGACAATTGTACTAACTGTACTAATGGTAGTATTTTACTTTATTTTAATTTATTGTATTTTATTTTATTACATTTGGCATGTTCAATCTAAGCGTATATGATTTACCATATTTAAATTTCAGATTTTAAAGCTAATTAATTAATTTTGTTTCCCCTATTCATTTATATTTTATTAATACTTCAATTTAACATGTCTTTATAGCTTAGGTCTTATACCTTGTCATGCCAATATTTGATTTGAGAGTGAGACAGAGAGTGAGAGAGATACAGAGACAGAGAGAGAAACAGAAAGAGAAGATAGGAGATGGAAAGAGAGTAAGAGAAACAGACAGTGAGAGAGATGGACAGAGAGAGCGTGAGGGAGACAGACAGAGAGAGAGAACGACAGACGGAGTGAGAGAAACAGAGAGATAGAGAAGCAGAGAGAGAGATAGAGAGTGAGACAGACAGAGAGAAAGACAGACGGAGAGAGAGAGAGCCAGAAAGAGAGTAAGAGAGACAAACAGACAGTAAGAGAGACAGACAGAGAGAAAGCGACAGAGACAAAGAGTGAGAGAGACAGACAGAGACAGAGAGAGAGATGTTCCTGACATGTTGCAGATGCAGAGCAGGTTTCTGAAGCTCTCTCTGCTCAGCCTCTCTGAGTTGCTCTTGTGGAGGGGAAACTTCAGTCTCAGACCAAAAATGGTGAGCGTTTTGCGCTGTGAGGTCTGAATCTATCGGAGGCTATCACTGTGACACAGGTATGAGCACCACGCTGTGATGCTGGAGCCAACTTCACTGAACAGACCATTTAGCAGAACCACTGTGTTTACAACACTGTGTTCAGGCCACTTTCCACTCATTTTCCCACCGTCTTCACCGCATCCATCTGCATCTGCCAGCAGCTCACTATACTGCCCGTCAAAGGTTTGGAGACACTGCCTTCTTTAGAAATTTGACTTGCTAGTTTTCAATCCAGAAGGAAAACATATCTGCAACAAGCTTCAGATGTACAGCTGTGTGGAAAATATTGGGCGCCTCTGATCAAATTACATGTGTTGTTGATTTTTTAAGCGAAAATAAGATAATACAGCGGTTTTCATCAACGTTAACACACAGAGGTCGGTGGAAATCCAGTCCGTAGTGTCTGGGTTTTTAAAAATGCGGTTTGGAGAA
Source organism: Pygocentrus nattereri (assembly GCF_015220715.1). Classification (NCBI taxonomy): domain Eukaryota; kingdom Metazoa; phylum Chordata; class Actinopteri; order Characiformes; family Serrasalmidae; genus Pygocentrus; species Pygocentrus nattereri. The sequence continues at coordinate 6,785,404 of NC_051240.1, read as the reverse complement.
AAAGCTCATTTGTCAAAGCACCGTTTTCAGTATAGATAAATGTGGTGTCACTATGCTAGCCGTAGTGAAATTTGCTGCCTGTCAGCACAAAACAATAGAAACAGATGGTTAAAACAGAACCTAAGACTTTTCTAGGGTTTATCTTAAAGTTAGGACAGTATTTAGGAGATTTAGTCTAGTAAGGATGTTTGTGTAATACTGTTTTCTTATCTAGAGTTAATGGATAATATTTAAGAACTGTTGTTCTCTCTCTGTTCCTCTCTCTCTCTCTCAATCTCTCTCTCTCTCAGTGCCATTAGCACACAGCTTTTTCTCTGTCATTAAATTAGCAGAGCACTCTGCAGGTCTGCAGGCCTGATGAGGAAGGCAGCGCCGCTAATGACCGTCCTTCCTCTTTTCCACTAAAACAAGCTTTCATCCCTCCATCTGAGGGCTATCTCCACCTTTCCGGACATCTGAACGCTTTATCAGCCTGATTGCTGAAGCGAGCGGGCTGCCTCCCAGTCCACCACAGCAATCAGGTGAACTGAGCATTAGCTGCATTACCTCTAACAGCATCTAACTGCACTATCGGAGGACATTGTGCGCTCAGGAGCGACTGCAAGACCAAAGCGTCCCTTTAAAGTGAAGGTATGTTATGCAGTTTTAAAAAACAGAGTAGCAAGTCTTTCTGAGATGACTCCTTGGCATGCAGTTTGCTTGATTCTGAATGGTGAGGTGCTAAAAGTGTACGTTATTTCAACATAAATAAAATGCAATGTGCTTAAATGCTCAGCACTATGGGTCTGAAAGGATGTGTAGCTTGTCAAAAAGCCTCACTGGCTTTTTTCAGAAAGACACATTAAACAAAGAAGATGAACAATGGACTGACCACCCCAGAGTCCTGACCTCAACATCACTGAATGTGTTTGATTACTTTAGAAAATGATCAATCAACTTCTAAGACTGAAGTTATGAAATTTAGAGGTGTGGAAAAATATTCCTGCATATTTCTTTGAAGACCTAAAGGGGATCTAATGAAAAGAATGGGAGCTATAATAGAGACAAAGAGTGTACACGATAAACGCTGAAAAAATATATGTAATGTTCCATTAAGTATATGTTTTCTGCTTTTTCCCGACACTGAAAAATGAATAACTTTTACTAAATGACTAAAATGTTCTGAGTGGAAATTAAATAAATGAAAAGGTGCACAGTTTTTGCACAGTACTGTACATTACAACAACACAACTGTCCTAAGTAAGTAAAATAAAAGACAAATCGTGTCCCAGCAGGACAGGTAATTTTAGGCCAGGTCAGGGCAGTTTTGTTACGTACAACATTGGACTAGATTCGTTCTCTAATTTGATTTTTATGCAGTAAATTAGTTTTTATTCAAAGAAACATGCCTACATTAATTTGATTTGATATTTATAGAGATACTCAGACTGCGATTAATCCAGGATTAGACACCCAGACTGTGATTAATCCATGTTTAGATACTCAAGATGTGAGTAATCCAAGTTTAGATACTCAGACTGTGATTAATCCAGGTTTTATTACTCAGGCTGTGATTAATCCAGGTTTTATTACTCAGGTTGGGATTAATCCAGGTTTTATTACTCAGGTTGGGATTAATCCAGTCTTAGAAACTCAGGCTGAGATTTATCCTGGTTTATATAGCAGGCTGAAATTAATTCTGGTTTAGATAGTCAGGCTGGGATTAAGCCATGTGTACATACACATGAAAGTGTAAAGTTTATGATGAACAGCCAATCATGTCATTTTAGGGCCCACAAAACACCAAAGCAGCTAAATGCAGTTGTTTCACAACAGTTTCAGAAGGTCTGCGTTTCAAATTTAGTAGTACCAACTGGGCCTGGTTGATGCTTCCATGCAGTTCTTGCATATTTCCACTCATACTTCCATTTAGTGTGAATGATGCTAACTGGTGGCATATACATGCATGTATATGTCTTGGCTGATTGGCTTTATTTAAGTAAAACGTGTAACTATTATTGTCTGCTGAACTATTGCTTTAACAGTCCTCTTTCCCATTCCCGCATTCACCATCCCTGGTGTCACTAGTCTACCTTTCTTAGTCATTACAGTCACAAACACATACAAACAAACCAATGGAATCAATTGCCATGACAATATGGTATAAACAACAACAGCAACAAATAGGGACAGCAGAGATTGGATGGTTTATTGATTGAATCAGGCATCAGCTCATCCGCAGCACAGTGAGATGCTCCAGAACAACTGGTGATGAAGTCCAGAAAGCACGGCTGAACTCAAAGGCACCAGTTGTTTGCTTACATTGGGCTGCATTTGTGGGTTGTTTTTTTTCCAAAGCTCTTTTTAATCTTTTAAATGACAGGCTTATTATTTTGTTATTAAATTTGAGACTTATAATGCAGTGATTGTAATATGCTACAATAGAAATGATAAATTACTAAAATTATTTTTGTTAGTAGAGTGAGGAAATGAAGTCTAGACTCTTGTAGCAGTCCCTTAAACGGGATTAACTACATTTTTCAAGAGACTATTTAACCAATAAGTCTCAGGTATCAGCAAAATTAAGTGTCCCCAAATAAGATGTTATTTCAAATATTCCTGATATTTGCTGAAGTTAAATGACTGATATGTAAACAAAGTCATTCAGAGTGATTTAATGTGAAATGCTATGTTCTAGACACACTTGAGTAAGACTGAGTCAGAATTGTTAACAGTGTTGGTGATAGGAACCAGATATCTAAAGAGTATAATGCCTCACACAGAATTATTGCCTGAAATGGTTATGAATACGCCATCTGATGAATGAGATTTTGATTGAAGATAGTTTTGAGAAAGTTTAACCCTAAACTTTATGCTTTTTTTAACATAAGCAAAAGATGGACAGGTGTTATAAGGCAAAGAAGTTTTCCAAACATTTTTTACCATCAACATTACATATAAAACTCATAAGATGCTTAAATATATGGTTATGGTTTTGTATAGTAAATAAAATGCTTATATAAAACTCTTAAGCATCATCACCGTCCAAAGAAAAACAAGTATCTCCAAAATAATAACTTTACAGGGCAAAAACTCAATGTGAAGGACAGCTTTTGGGGTTGAAATGATATAGAAATGTAAAAATCAACAAAAATGGTGATACATGGTTTTCTTTGGACAGCAGCGATATGCGTTATAGACATAACAACTCCTGGTTCCTATCAACATCCTTTACATGCATTTAGCTGATACTCTTATACAGTGGTTTGGTGAAATCATGTTACAGATGTAGGCGAATGTAGCATTAGGAATCTTGCCCAAGGACTCCTATTGGTGTCATAGCAGGGTGTCAGGCAGTGATTCAAACTCCAGTCTAAAACTTGGATGGCAGCTGAATTACCCACTTGATTCGATTGCAATTTACAGAAATTTATAAAAATCACAAAAAGGTCAAGATTTAAAGGCTACTAGGCTACAAACAACAGATCATTTCCTACAGTAGTGGCCACCAACCCTGCTTATGGAGGTCTAACTACCTGCAGAAGATCTTTAGCTGAAGTGTTTAGGTTCGAGGTCAAACCTACAGGAAGGTAGATCTCCAGGAGCAGGGTTGATGGCCACTGTTCTACAGTGTATTTCTTAGATGTTAGACATAAGCAGTTGTAGTAATCATCTCTGACCTCAGACAAACCTTCACAATATTGTGAACTCTTGCTAAGGTAACCACACATAACCCAACTGACCTGACTGACACCATGAGATCAGACAAAACAGTCTTTATTTTCAGCAGTTAGAGTGAAAAGCAGACACAACAACATGCCTCAGTAATGTGCTTAGTGACAAAGCCATGACTCTGCACTGTGGACAATTCTACACCATTAACAAGCCAAACAGCTCTGACAAATACTCTTCTAAATCTTCTGATGTAGATCAATGCACGGTTGGTTTTGTGATGTATCAGCCAGATCCGAGTGGGACTGGGTGACCTATTGACCTGTGGTGTGAGATTTTGGCAGATCACATTAATGTCAAAGCTAAATGATGAGAAGGCAGCTTCCGTCTGGTTGGGGAGGATGAAAGACCACCATCATGCTCCTGTCTTGGATATTTCTCCAGGGAAACACGCTGTGGAGCAATATGGAGAACAGTTTAGTAAACCAACAATGGAGTCACACCGTACAGGGCTTTAAACCCCCTGTCTAATGTTGGAGACCCTTGTATTTTGTGACAGTGATAGAGTGCTATCTCAAGAAAATCTAATCCATTTTTACGTCAGCACTTGCCAGCACTGCGAGCTTTTAGGGGTTTAAATCACATTTGGGCCAAAAGAGTTTTAATATGTGCTTTTGGAAAAGAAAACTGTCAAATCATGGTAACGCCTCCTATTATGCAAAAACTAAAAAAAGACAAAAATCAAGATATGAGGTTTTGTTCTGACATCAGCGATATGCATAACACCTTATAATACATGGCATAAGCTTGTATAATGTCTCTCAAGTAGTTATAATTGCATGCATAACACTTTATAAAGCAAGAGTATGTGACTTCCTAAAGGTTTCATTGCATATTGTAATGTCTGCTCATAACAACCACAGGCACTAATAATGCACTATAACATTTAATAGAGCTTTATACCATATTTGTACAGGCTTTAAGTGAACTTTTATATGTCATTTAAATGTTCAGGACATTTCATTTCAGTATATTATACCTAAAAAGCGCTCTTTACAGGCCTTAAGAGAAATGAGATAATCACATATTTTAAAGCCATAGCTGATATTAGCTATATGCTTAAACAAGGCAGCTGTGTGTACTGGCTAACATTGAGCAGCTTTCTGTGCTAACAGTTTACTTAACTGCTACCATCTAGCACTTGTAGCACACAGCTAGCCTATAACAGTTTCCAGTTAAAAATAAACAAACTGTCACGACTGGCCCCTCCCAGTCCTGTCCATGTGCATTTTGTTTTGTTTTTCTAGTCCTGCCCCCTCATTTCATGACTCCACCCCCGATTGTCTCCACCTGTGTTTGCACCTGTCCCTTGTTACCCTTATCTATTTAAGCCCGGTCTGGTTACTGGTCTTTGTTTGAATCTCTGTCTGTGTTGTTGGTGCTATCTGGTGTGGTGTTTGTACTGTTTGTATGTTGGATTCTGGTTCCTCGATCAATCCGTCTTGGCTCTATGACCCTGGACCGTCTTGACTATGACCCTGTCGTAGATGCACGTGCATCTGCCTCCTCGCTCCCTATCACACAAACTCTATCAAATTTACTCTCGATTATTCCACACATTATCTTTTACACATTACCTTCCTCTATGTCTCCCATAAATGCCGAAGGCAGAATTGATTACAACCAGCAAACATTTTCCTGGATGTTCGCCTGGTAATACGCGAAAACCTTGTAAAAGTGTCTTATAGTGCATTACAACATTCATGCTTACGATGTTCTTATGAACACACATTATACTGCACTGTGAAACCTGACATTATTGAGTTATACATACTTTATCCATCCATCCATCCATCATCTTCCGCTTCTCCGGGGTTCGGGTCGCGGGGGCAGCATCCTGAGCAATGAAGCCCAGACCTCCCTTTCCCCAGCCACTTCCACTAGCTCCCTGGGAGGGATTCCGAGGCGCTCCCAGGCCAGCTGGGCGATATAGTCACGCCAGCGTGTCCTGGGTCTTCCCCGGGGTCTCCTCCCCGGTGGACTTGCCTGTGACACCTCCCAAGGGAGGCGTCCAGGAGGCATCCTAACAAGATGCCCGAACCACCTCAACTGGCTCCTCTCGACGTGAAGAAGCAGCGGCTCTACTCCGAGTCCCTCTCGGATGACCGAACTTCTCACCCTATCTCTAAGGGAGAGTCCAGCCACCCTGCGGAGGAAACTCATTTCAGCCGCTTGTATTCGCGATCTCGTTCTTTCGGTCATTACCCAAAGCTCATGACCATAGGTGAGGGTGGGAACATAGATCGACCAGTAAATCGAGAGCCTTGCCTTATGGCTCAGCTCTTTCTTTACCACAACAGACCGGTAAAGAGCCCGCATCACTGCTGACCCAGCACCAATCCGCCTGTCAATCTCCCGCTCCCTTGTACCATCACTCGTGAACAAGACCCCGAGATACTTAAACTCCTCCACTTGAGGCAAGAGCTCATCCCCGACCCAGAGAGGGCTCTCCACCCTTTCCCGCGTGAGAACCATGGCCTCGGATTTGGAGGTACTGATCCTCATCCCGGCCGCTTCACACTCGGCTGCAAACCGATCCAGTGAAAGCTGAAGTTCACGGCCTGATGTCCCCAATAGGACCACATCATCTGCGAACAGCAGCGATGTGACCCTGAGGTCACCAAACCGGACACCCTCCATCCCCTGACTGCACCTAGAAATTCTATCCATAAAAATTATGAATAGAATCGGTGACAAAGGGCAGCCCTGACGGAGTCCAACTCTCACTGGGAAAAAGTCTGACTTACTGCCGGCCATGCGAACCAAGCTCCTGCTTTGTTTGTACAGGGCCTGAATGGCTCGTAGCAAAGAGCCATGTACCCCGTACTCCCGAAGCACCTCCCACAGAATACCCCGGGGAACACAGTCGAATGCCTTCTCCAAATCCACAAAGCACATGTGGACTGGTTGGGCAAACTCCCATGAACCCTCGAGAATCCTGGAGAGGGTAAAGAGTTGGTCCAGTGTTCCACGACCAGGGCGGAACCCGCACTGCTCCTCCTGGATCCGAGGTTCGACTATAAGCCGGACTCTCTTCTCCAGTACCCTTGCATAGACCTTACCAGGGAGGCTGAGGAGTGTGATTCCCCTGTAGTTGGAACACACCCTCCGGTCCCCCTTTTTAAAAAGAGGCACCACCACCCCAGTCTGCCAATCAAGTGGCACCACCCCCGATGTCCACGCAATGTTGAAAAGGCGTGTCAGCCAAGACAGCCCCACAACATCCAGAGCCTTGAGGAACTCGGGACGGATCTCATCCACCCCTGCAGCCCTGCCGCCAAGGAGCTTTTTAACTACCTTAGCGACTTCGGCCTCAGTAATGGACAAGCCTATTCCCGTGTCCCCAGACTCTGCCTCCTCACTGGAGAACGTGTCGGTGGGATTGAGAAGGTCCTCAAAGTATTCCTTCCACCGCCCAATGACGTCTTCAGTCGAAGTCAGCAGCACACCATCTCCACTATATACAGTGCTAGTGGCACACTGCTTTCCCCTTCTGAGTCGCCTGACGGTTTGCCAGAATCTTTTCGGAGCCGACTTAAAGTCACTTTCCAAGGCCTCACCGAACTCTTCCCACACCCGGGTTTTTGCCTTGGCAACGACTGAAGCCGCAGATCGCTTGGCCTGTCGATACCTGCCAGCTGCCTCTGGTGTCCTACAGGCCAACCATGTCCGGTAGGATTCCTTCTTCAGCTTGACGGCATCTCTCACCTGGGGTGTCCACCACCGGGTTCGAGGATTACCGCCCCGACAGGCACCAACTACCTTGCGACCACAGCTACAGTCAGCCGCTTCAACAATGGAGGAGCGGAACATGGCCCATTCTGAGTCAATGTCCCCCACCTCCCCCGATATCTGGTCAAAGTTCTGACGGAGGTGTGAGTTGAAGATCAATCTGACAGGTTCTTCTGCCAGACGTTCCCAGCAAACCCTCACTATACGTTTGGGTTTGCCTGGTCTGACTGGCATCTTCCCCCACCACCTGATCCAACTCACCACCAGGTGGTGATCAGTTGACAGCTCAGCTCCTCTCTTTACCCGAGTGTCCAGTACACATGGCCGCAAGTCCGCTGACACGACTACAAAGTCAATCATTGAACTGCGGCCTAGGGTGTCCTGGTGCCATGTGCACTTATGGACATCCTTGTGTTCAAACATGGTGTTCGTTATGGACAAACTGTGGTTTGCACAGAAGTCCAAAAACTGAACACCACTCGGGTTCAGATCAGAGAGGCCATTCCTCCCAATCACACCCCTCCAGGTCTTACTGTCATTGCCCACATGAGCGTTGAAGTCCCCCAGTAGGACAATCGAGTCTCCAGGAGGAGCACTTTCAAGCACCCCTTCCAAGGACTCTATGAAGGCTGGGTATTCTGAACTGCTGTTCGGTGCATAAGCACAGACAACAGTCAGGACCCGTTCCCCAACCCGAAGGCGTAGGGAAGCTACCCTCTCGTCCACCGGGGAAAACCCCAACATACTGGCGCCGAGTCGAGGGGCTATGAGAAAGCCCACACCTGCCCGCCGCCTCTCACCATGGGCAACTCCAGAAAAGAAAAAAGTCCAGCCCCTCTCAAGGAGATTGGACCCAGAGCCCAAGCTGTGTGTTGAGGTGAGCCCGACTATATCTAGTCGGTATCTCTCGACCTCGCGCACCAACTCGGGCTCCTTCCCCGCCAGTGAGGTAACGTTCCAAGTTCCAAAAGCCAGTTTCAGCAACCGAGGATCAGAACGCCAAGGCCCACGCCTTCGGACACTGCCCGATCCACAATGCACCGCACCCCTACTACTGCCCCTCCCATCGGTGGTGGGTCGATGGGAGGGGGGACTCATGTAGCTCCTTCGGGCTGGGCCCGGCCGGGCACCATGAGTGAATGCCCGGCCACCAGACGCTCGCTGGCGAGCCCCTCCCCCAGGCCTGGCTCCAGGGTGGGGCCCCGGTAACCCTGATCCGGGCAGGGTACACGAGTCCTGCTTTGTTGTCCTCATAGGGGTGGTTATGGATCACACTTTGTCTGGCCTGTCACCTAGGACCAGTTTGCCATGGGAGACCCTACCAGGAGCTTTTGCTCCAGACAACATAGCTCCTAGGGTCCTTCAAGCACACAAACCTCTCCACCACGATAAGGTGGTGATCCATGGAGAGGATATACATACTTTATATACCCCATAAAGTGTTTTGCATGTAGCTATAACTACTTATAAGCACTTATACAGGTTTATGCCTTGTGTAATGAGGTTTTATGCACACTCTTAAAAAATATGGTTCTTCAGATGCTCTTTTGTAAAGGCAATTGTTTTATATTGAACTATGAACACTCAAATAACTATTTCCATGGTTACATTGTTCTTTACATGGTAAAATGGTTCTTCAGATTGATTGGGAATGTGTTGTGTATGGTTCTATGTAGAACCTTTTTGAAGTTCTATGCCAAATTATGCCAAAAACAGAATGACAGAAATGGAGATATGAGGTTTCTTTCTGACAGCAATGAAATATATGATATTCAAGATGCTATATGTTATTAACACATAGGTACATTCTGAATTAATTTGCATTTATGTTCTGTATTGACAGGTTTGAGTTTGCACATCTGACATCTCTTTCCATTTGTTTTGATGTCAAAAACATGACAAAAAAATCCACAAAACAAACTGTAGACACAACAATAACTCTGGAGGTTGTTGCACTCTGATGATTTTGGAGTGCACTGTGTGCAGAATGAGCAAATTAAATTGAAAAAAAAAATGCCCTGCTTGTGGTTAGGGTAACAGGATAAAGACGTGATTATCCAATCAGTCCAATGGAGAATAAATGTGATTTGAAACAGACGCATATCTCAGCTCTCACCGGTTGATATTAGTAATAACAATAGCAATTTGATGGACTCACCAGCTGTCTAGCCATCGAGTTAAGGACACTCTCTACATTTAGCACCCACATCTGTGGAAAATGAGAGACAGAGAATGAGAGAAAAGAGATTTGTGAGTGAAACAAGGAAGCAAGAGGAGAGAAAGAGAGAGAGGGAGACAAAGGTAGCTTCAGTAACCGAATCACACACGCGGACACATAAATCATTTAGATGGAAATGGATCCTTGGCCCAGAGGGAGCGATGACACACAACGCTTTCTCCATCCCGAGTGTGCGCGGTCACGTCCCTGCAGCTTCAATTTAGCTCCTCAACTCTGAATCTTCATAACCACTGAAGCAAATAACCACGCTCTGAAAAATAAACCTGCAGTAATGGCAAACCACAGAAATCTTCTGGCTAACCAACAGATACTGCAACAAAAAATTACTTTACGAAGTGTCAGACTGGCTTTACATTGTGAAACTTTCATGCAACTTTGGTTGCTTGAAACCTACATGAAACTAACTGGCACTTGAGTTGCATAAAGTGTCCTGCAACTCACTTGGAACTCAGTAGCATCTGTTAGTTCTCAACTTTGTGAGACAAGTTTCATTAAACAGCCACTCAAAACAGTGACAACTCTTCACGTGAAAACATCAATTGACTTGCAGGCCGAAGCACACATGAAGAGAAATTCCGCACATTAACATTCCACCAACATAATCAACAGTTAGTTTATACAAACAATATAAAATGATAAAACATTTCAAATGAATGAAGTCATTTTAAAGAGTTGCAAAGGAGCCGTACAAATTCTTGTAGCTAGACAGATCCTTCTGAACGACGGCTGCCCAAAAATAACCAATCTGTGGTTTAATTCCTGCTTTGTTTTTACTGGGAATTAATGCTGTTTGATAAGTTACTTCACAGTGAGCATTTTGACCATGACTGCTGTGTTATTACAGCAAAAAATAATGTATTTGTGAATAGACTGTGGCAGATATTAGATGTTTGTCTTGATGGAAATGCGTGGGCTGTAGCAGGCCAGAACTTTTCGGTTGCAGATGGGGTGGGGGGCAAATAATTCCATGTTTCTGGAGGAGTGGGTAGGTGCGAGATTAAATCTTGCAGGAGTGGGACTGAAAAACCAGCCTTGCACAGACCTCTAACACAGAGCTCTGAATCATAATTTAAATTATTACAGAAGAGGAGACGGAGATGCACTCCTCGATGAACTTCATGTGCTTCTAGAACAGAATAAGTGAGGCATAAGCAGGCTATAACTATAAGGGCTTACTTATGACCATGAAGTTTATGCAAATTATGTTGCAGACAACGCACAACCGGTTGCAAGGAACTTTCACTTGTTGTCAGGACAGCTTGAGAGTGTCTCTGTAAAGTTCCGCCTGAATGCTTGAATGTATCATTTTAAATCACCCAAGGAATCAAAAGTAAATACTGTAAATACCTTGTCAGATCAGCTCGTTTGAACTTATCATTTGAAAATGCTTTTAAATGTTTATCAAGTAATTCCTTTTGAAATCGAAAGAAAATTCCACCAATTTTCAACATTTCTGTTGGTGTGAAATACTTCACTGCAACCATACCAAGTTAGAACAGTTCACAGTGGTGGTGATAGGAACTAGACAAACTCTCTCATAGAAAGCTATTACATGAAATGGTCATGAATACACTGCCTGATGCCTGGACATTGTTTTACAATAGTTCTGTGCTAAGATTTTGGTGTATAATGTCCCAAAAATGTCTTTTTTCAGATGTACCACTATTTTACCATCATTAGCATTACATGTGAAAACTCACAAGACACATGTGGGTTCACAAGTGGTTTTGGATAGTAAATAAAATGACTATATTTGTTTGTTAACTTCCTCTCCTAAAGGAAGAAGCGGAAGAGGCCTTCAACAGAACACACACACACACACACACACACATTAACAGAGGAAAAAAATCTCAGCAGTCTGTAAATATAACAGATAAACAGATAAAAAGAGAAAAACATGATTATTACAATATAACAAATGCAAGATGAGTGTTAATACACCTCACTGTCACTACCCCTGTAAAGAAATCTGAAAATCAACTGAATTTCCCTTTAAGGTTTAAACTCCAAACCTGTCTGGCTGCGAACAGACAGTGTGAAGTTCCCACTATCAGGGTCCATTGTTCTTGTACCACAAGGTCAAAACTAATGTCCTCATTTTTGCATTCACTTACATGTACTTATGATAAAGTTAACCCTTCGAGAGTACATCTAGATTTATAACTGCCACTTTGCTATATGTTTGGTATTTGATATACTACATATTTATTTAACTTCATCAGTGTATTACCTACTGAATTACTATAAAAGCCAATACATAATATTCAATAAACAAGTCTGCAATTTTTACCAGGACAAAAAAGAAGGTAAAAATGTAAACTATGTTTTTCTTCTTACAAAACAAGACTGCATACACGCATGTTTTTTCATCAAATTTAAATCATAACAAAATATTCACACCCTTTCTCTGACAATTTAAATGAGCTACAAGTCAGAAGCTCAAACAAAACTCTAACAGGCTTTTGATATCACCAACAGTAAATGTGTCTTGTAAGTGTTAAAACTAGGGCCTGAAGTGAAACACACCAGGCTGGAAATCAGCAGCTGGGCTGAATATGCATAGTAAAAAGATGCATTTCTTACTGCATAGCTCTGTCTTTTCTCCATACTCCACTCTCTCACATCCCTCCAGTGAGTTGGGAGGCCAGCGTTAGCTAGAGCACGAGACTCTCTCAAAGCCATTTTTCTTTAAAAATTCCCCTCTTCCAAGCTTTTCGCAGTCTAAACTCGATGTCTTGCTTGACAGTGGCTAACCTGGGTGATGACTGAGGTCAGAGAGCCTTGTTGCTCAGGTAATGAACATGGTAATTTAATATGGAACATTAACTCAGTCCAAACACTGAGAATGGGGTGAGGTTAGTGGAGCAGATCACCTCCAAAAGATTATAGCATTACATTGTATATATATAAAAATTAAGTTAGGATACCTGATCATCACACCTGTATGATATCACGGATATCAATCCAAAACCACATGCATTAATATTGAGGTGCCCCAATTTGTAGCTATAACAGCCTCCCCTTTTTCCACAAAATTTTAGAGAGCATCTGTGCAATTTGATGCCCATTCAGTCAACAGAGCATTTGTGAGGTCTGGCACTGATGTTGGACGAGAAGGCCTGGCTCACAATCAACCTTCATGTTCCTCCCAAAGGTGTTCAGTGGAGGTAAGGATAAGCGCTCTCTGCTATCCTGTTCTGTGAGTTTGCATTGTCTACCATTTTGTGGCTTCCATTTCACATTAATGGTGCTTGCAGTTGACCGGGGCAGACCTAGCATGGCAGACATTTCATGAACTAACTTGTGGCATCCTATGACAGTGCCACTTTTAAATGAACTGAGTCTATGGGGACTGCATGACTATGTGCTTGACTTTATACATCTGTTAGCAATGAGTGTGGCTGTACCACCTGAATTCAATAATAAAAGGTGTGCCTACTGGCCTACTGTTGACCATCTTTGGCACAGGGCTGAGGTGTTTCAAAAGGGCATTTTATGGGCACCTCTGGAAGAGATTTCAGCATATGAAAATATCTTTATTGTCAGTTACTCTAATTGTTGTATTCTGATTTTAATCATACAAACACAATACATACTGGAGTCAATTTGCAAGAACCAAGCACATGTCCATCTACCCCCGATAAATGTCCTATTAACTGAGTACAATGACAATGTAATATTATTGTAATATTAAACAAGTTATTCAACCATTATTAAACGGTTGCATTCTTTATGTTACTCCAACGGCTAAAGCATGCATAAACACTGTATGATGATTGCAATTAGCAGTTTGCTAGCCAGGAAAGCTTTAACTTACACCACATTAGTTAAACTTAAAATGCCTTAAAGCTTCATCAGGTTTTGATCATCTTAGCCTCTCGAAATGTGTCAGTGATCTTGATGGTAGTATTAAACTACACTGTTTTTATAATGTAGAAGTTTGTTACTATATCCACTTATTGCCATGCATAATAAATAAGAGTGGCATATTTTACAGTTTCGCATGAGCTAGTATTTATAAGCTCCCTGGACAAAAATGAGCCACCTTGTGTGTTTAAGGTGGTAGTAACTTCAGGCTCATGCAGATGGTGTTGCTTGAGGAAGATCAGCTTTAAATACCTATGGGGTGTGTGACAGGATTCATAGACTGAGAAGAGGTGGTACAGTGCAGTGAATGTCTCAAGATTGCATTTTGCCATGTGAAAGGCCACAATGTGAAGGAAGTAGCTGAGTTTGCAGGTGTATCAAAGTGTATGGTCATACAGGTCTCCTAGCAGTGGCAAAAATCCCAGCATACAGGAAATTCTCTTCAGAAATGTGACAATTGTGGGTATGACAATACTGACAGACAGGGATGTTTCATGGGTTGTGAATCAAAATTGCTTCGCTTTCAGGCAAGAATTGCTTCTGGAAGTCAACACAGGTCCTTCACAAACAATTTCTGAAAGAACACCCCAGATTTGAATCATCTTGAAAACATGTGGGACTACCTGGAACAGCAAGTAAGACGCAGAGAAGGCATCCACAAAATCAGGTCAAACTGCGCAATTCTTTCATGCCAGAGTGGCTGAATTTTGATGTCGCCTACATCCACAAACTTGTCCAGTCTAGTCCAGGCAAAAAAATAAATAAATTGAGCACTTCAAACAGCAGCACTGTGCAGTCAGGCTGATGTTTTAAAGCCCTTTAAAAATGTTTTGATTGCAAGTTTTACACAGATTTTGCATTTTGCATATAGAGCTCATCAAAAAGGCAATATTCATTTTGAGACAAAAACATCAGGGACATATGCAAATAACAGCCATGCTACAGACTGCCAGGCTCCATATAAAAGAAGCAAACAATAATGAAGCATTTCTGCTGTAGAGAAAAAACAATGTCATTACACTGCCTTGCCTTGAGCTACTCGTCCATTTCAGCCTCATCATGCTGACCAGTCCATCCCTGTTTGCTGGACTTGCTCTTGACTGTAAACCTGCAAGAGTAAAGTTGCATTACAATACAGTTTAAACAGATCCAGCATGGTTGTATAAATCCTCTGAGATTCTTAATTATTGCAAGTCTTCTTAAATTCGTCTTTAAACGCTCTTGCACATATCATGGTACTCCATAATGTTCCGTTATCTTTGTTGCTACTTTTCAAAAACCATTGCAGCAAGCTGTAAACTCTCTGCATGCTATTTCACATGTTTCTCTTATGTGGACTGAATGAAGAATGAAGCGTTTCCAATCTGATGGGTCAGTCCTTAGTGGTTTCCTGAGTGTCCTTTGGTCTAAATATGCACACAAAATGTAGATATACAGACAAATCCTCCATTTCCACATGTTGAGCGGCACATGACGGGTATCTTAGCCCCTATTCATAGCCTCATAACTCCAGATGTGAGTCACATGTGATCTCATGATAAAATGATATTGAAAGGGCAACTCTACAGATTCAGGAAATCTTTGAAACATAATTCCATGCTATATTGTCATAAAGATAAGAGAAACAGATATAGAAACATTGCATTTTATGCATGGGCAAGTTCGTGGACCCTAATAATCCCCATGGCAAGACTACTATGCTATACATGGCCAGTCAAAGGTTTGCCTTGTTTTTCAATGACCTGCCTCACCTTCAGCATGTTCAACCAGCTCAGCTCAACAGCTGGGTTTTTAGGACAATTTTATCTATGTTAGGTACAATAAATTACCTGGAATTAATGTTGGATTAATGTATGATCACATGTGGAAGTACTGCATTGCTATAAATAAATCAATAAATTAACAAATGTTTTGAAACTGGGAGTAAATTAGTTTTTATCATCACTGGGGGTTGTTACATCAGGAACTGACAGTTTTCTTTTCCAAACTATTGTTAATAGCACTTATTGAAACTCTATTGACCCAAAGGTGGTTTAAACACCTGAAAAGTTTGCAGACTGGCATCACAACAAGGAAATAAAATGCAGTCTTTGTCTCCTCAGAGTAGCACAGTCACTAATACTGTATGTTCAACAATAAAAATGAGCCATCAGTTAATATGATATAGAACAGCATTAGACTAGAAAAGTAGGCTTGTTCAACTTAACAAATGCTGGCCAACGGGAGAGAAATTGCTCTGTGAGAGGTACCATCAAATGTTTCATTTTCATTCTTCTTCTAATTATCCCAGCACCAAAATGCTTGAGATTACAGCAGTCCTGTTTTGAACTTGAGGATAAAGAAATTGTGCCAAAAGATCCATTTCAACAGTTAGTATCATCTTCTGGTCTCCAACAAATGGACATGCTGATGTCTCTTAATAGGATTACATCACATGAATGTGAGGTCAATTCTGATAACCCGTTTTAGTGCATATTTAAGTTATTGCAAACAGCTCTTTTATTTAAAAAATTTTAAAAAGCCAGGTGAGCAAACTTTTGCTAGGTGAGCAGTATAAATCAGCTAGGAGCTGAGCAGGTGCAGTCATGCATTCCTTCTCCTCATGTATGGTTTGAAGGTCTGTCCTGATTCAGTAGCTGGTGCATATTAAGCGATGGAAACTCTGGGTCTTAGCAGCGAGAGGCTACACCTGTCCTCACACACACATTACCGCATTCCTGAGCTCACATATCACCATGGCAACCCAACCAATGAGACAGATCAGCCTGAACCTGTCGCCAGCTCTCCGTCTGTCTGTCTATCTGTCTGTCTGTCTACCTGGGTCCTTTGAATTCTAGTTAGTCATTATACAAGCAAGAAGGCCAATGGCATGTTAGAGGAAAGATGTGGAGAATGGGTGCCTGAGTTAAAGTCATGAGGTTCTTTGGGAAACAAATGCAGTACATATGTCTTCTGTCTTTTTATTAACATTTTAAAAGCCCACATTTCTAAGTTGCAATAGTTTTAGATCAAATAACATAGATATTGGAGGCTGTGGTGGAAACATTGCCATCTCTGATTTCAGAATGATCTTCTTTCATTGTCACTGATTTTCAGGCTTTGGTTTATTTTCATGTCAAATTCATGTTTAAACTGAAAAGCTGAATTTGAGTTTAGTTATTATACAAAATGTGTCCACTTTATTAGAAACTCTAACCTTGAACCTATGCACAGTGGCCACTTCATCAGAAACCCCTACCTAGTACTTCCCCTGACTGGCCATTTTTTTTAGAAACACCTACCTTGTACTTCTCTTGATTGTCCACTTTATTGGAAACCCCTACCTTGTACTTCTACTCACTGGCCACTTAACAAGAAATACCTACCTTGTACTTCCTCTGACTGACCACTTTATTAGAAACACCTGCCTTGTATTTCCCTTACTGGCCACTTTACTTTACTGGACTGGACTTGTACTTCTCCTCACTGAAGAAATAAATCTTAAAGATTAGATCTTAATCTTAATCTTTTAATTTTAATGGAATTGTGTTAACCGTCCCATGTAGTTTATGTAGTTAAGATCTATGTATTATCTCTGAGATGGTCAGTCTTTCAAAGTGCAGCAAGAGGTGAAGAAACCTCTGGAGATGTTGTCCTGCAGCTGGTCACTTGTGTCCAGGTGCAGCCTCAGTCAGCATGTACGCCATCTCCTTCTCGCACAGCTCCTCCTGAAGCCTGGAGCAGGGTAGGGAAGGGAACGAAGTGGAGAGAATGAGGGAAGTCAAGATGGATTAGTGAAAAGAGGGCAGAAATAACCCTGACAGGTCTCTGACTGTTCAACTGAAACTATCATGACTCAGAACTGAGGGGTTCCTACCAGCCTCAGGGATGATGACTCCAGCACAGTTGTGGCCAGCCTTCTCGTTGGGAAAATCTGGTTTATGTAACCCACATACACACATAAGCCAGAAAAATGGGGAAATTCTCATATATTTTCATTTTGATCATCCAAACACCCTGAAGCTACTAGTGCAATGAACTCATTATTGAGCTTCACCCAGGCCCCCTCCACTTCTGCTGCTGGTTCCAGAACGTCAGAGTTTACCCATTTTTCTCCTTTATGGGATTCTCCTCTTACTGGACTTACATAACAGGCACCCATATGCATCCAGTCCAGGCAAAATGGGGCGATTCTCATTTTTCAGTAGCCTCTTTTCAACTTATGTAACATATAACTGTCATCATCAAATGTTTCTACAATGCAAATGAGATCCAATTTGAATTATGATGGCCTACTTTTTCAAAAAGTTCAGGCTTTTGGCCTAGGCATTTCTTTTTCCATAAAGATTAATTAAGTGATAAATATCAAAAGCGAATTAGGGTATTAAATAGAGCATTGAAGCTCAGTAGAAGCTTGCAGTGCAGTCTGAGGAGCTTTAGCTGGCTCGGCACAGGCTGTGGTGTCATTAGCAGAAATATATGTGTTTGTGAAGGGGCTGTCAGTGCTATCTCTTGTCAAACTCACACTCTCCCTGAGCAGCACGATCTCAAGCCCATGTGTGGCTGCCTCCTCGAAGTCAGGAGATTCCTCTCTAATTCTCCTATTGGCTCAAGTCCTGACATGAACCTCCATGGAAATGTATTTCTGATGCATGCTAAAGGGTCATTCTGACCTTCGACTAGAATTTAATGTTATTTGTTGTTTTGTGTAATATTCAGAAATGCAGCATTGCTTCATTGAATGGCTGCTTTTCAGCAAAACCAGCACTTGTGTTGGATGCTGGTATGCTGGTCAACCACCATGACCATGCTGGGTGACCAGACAAACCAGCACTAGACCAGCATAAACCAGGAAAGATCAGCATGCTGGTCTGTGCTGTTTTTTGGCAGGATGGTTTGACGGAATTCATGATTATTTTGATTATTTTCGTCCAGCAATGTTCTCTCACCACAAAACCAGCACACATTATGCAAACACTTTGTATAACTTTTGGAAATCCACCCCCTGGACAACAAAGAAATCCTGCTAGCATAGACACTGAGGCTAATACACAAAGATGTGATATTTGCTTACTAGTAGTAATGTTAGCTATCTGGCTTACACATGAAACAACCAGCTGGTAGTCTAAAAAACAGCCACAAAAGTGCTGGTAGTTTATTTTTAATTCAATTTTAATGCAAATGTATCATGCAACTCACTAAATTCTCACTGTTAGCCAGTGAGCAACAGGATCGTAAATACAAGCTAAGCAGAAAAGAGTGATTTAAGCTTTATTCAGCACAAAACGGACCCCAGAGCCAAGTTGTTTTAACCTTAGAGAAAGAGCCCAAACTGAGGCAAGATATCCAGACAGCTGGGTAGCTACCTTGCAAACTTTAGCGTTTAGCTTGTTCTCATCTGATGAGGCATATCTGTTGAGAAATCTCACTGAAACTACTGCAGCACCACTGGACCCTGCTAAAACTAGCATATATGGTTACCAGCTAAACCAGCATTTGGTGTGTTTTTGATGCTGGCATGCTGGTCATCCAACACGACCCTGCTGGTTGACCAGCTAAACCAGCACCAAACCAGCACCAGGCCTAATCCAGTTTAGACCAGCACGAAATTCATATTGGAATTCATGCTGGTCTGTGCTGTTTGTTTCAGTGAAGTAGAAGGCGAGTTGTCATTTGTAGTGATGACTACATTTTGGTAAGAGAACCCTTTAATATCAAAGCATTTTCGAATGAATCAGCAACCTCAAGATGTGGATTGAATTCCGGAACACTTAACTGAACATCCCAGAAATGTCATAAAATGAACATTTTTAAAAGATGCCTTTAAGCATTGGAGTGAGGCCTGAGTAGATGTGTCTCAATTAACCATATTTGGAGCGACTATAAACACTGAAATATGTTGGTGTACATGATTGTGGTTACACCCATGCTGATATCAATGAAAAGATTGTCAAATGTGGAATGTGGAATTAATCTTTAAACACTAAATAAACTTCCCGTAAAAGTAACAACACAAAGAAAAATGTATTATTTGGCCTCACGTTGTCAGTTGGAGGTCTGCCTGAAAAATTCTTAATCAGCCATATTTGGAGTGGCTATTGGCACTGAAGTATGTTGGTTTACATGATGGGTGACTAGTCCACTTGAGAGTGTTTTTGTTATGCGCTGACATGAGCCTTATTAGCCCTCGGCACTTGTTGGCTGTCTGAATTGTGACCTCAGTGCTTCACAACTACACTTCCCTCTTCAACTAAATTTCCCTCTAGCGAAATGTACTACATCTGTCTTCATAATATGCAGTGAATTCAGAGCCGAAATGTCATCACTGTGCTTAGTGCTAATGGTTTCTTTAATGCCATCATTTCCATACCTCATTGTAAAGGCGATTTCCAGTCCAGAATAATGAACAAATAGTTTTTGCATATTTCAAAATGGGAGTACAGATTGTTTCCTCTGCAGGTCACAGTTAGCTGTCAGCTTCTGACAGGAAGCAGTGACATACAGAACTGACCAGAGCTGCATATTGCTAGGATAATGAGATAAGCAGAGGATGTACTGGAAGCCTGTGTACTGTACCTCACAGCTCTCCTATGTGGAGTGTGTGGGGTTGCTAAAGAGAAACCATGTACAGGGAGATGTAAACTAAAATGCTAATGTTACTTTTGATGAATAGAAGCCTGGAGTAACTGGAATCAGTAGAGAGAAAAATGGTGGAGGGGGATGTGTTAGCTGACAGTGGTGGACGAAGTACACAAATCATGTACTTGAGTTAAAGTAGAGATCCCCAAGGTAAAATATTACTCCAGTAAAAGTAGAAGTCCTTACTCTAGACCTCAACTTGAGTAAAAGTACTAAAGTATTTACCTTCAAATGTACTTAAGTATAAAGCAAAAGTACTAAAAGAGGAATTCTGGCTCTGATCTGGTCCTGTTATCATTTTTATAACCAGACTGGCTTCATGAACTCATTTCAGGTGAAAGTCCTCCAGCGTCTCTCTTGGTAAACCAGTCTTTTAATAGAACGTCATTAATTAGTCTGACACTATTAAAATGATGTGATTGCGAGTCACAAAACTCCATGGTAAACAGTTTTCATCAGGCAAAGTTTCAGTTTAAGATTACTTTGTAAATTAGTTACAAGTTTAATAAAAACTTGCTTTCAACAGAGGTTCACAGGTAAGTTTTCCTTTACTGTATTGATCTGTAGGTCTCTGTTCATAAGCATAGACTAGCTGAAACTAATTTACTATAAAAGGAAAGTGTTTGTATGAATTCAGAAAAAAAGACACATGACAGTCACGACTGCATATGTGATATATTTCTATATATGGGCATATTTCTATATTGTGGTTTATTTACACAAAGTTAGGTTAGTTCCATCATTTAGGTTGACGTACCTGCTCCCAAAGTTTTACGCTGCTGTGCTGATTTTGAGCCGCGTGCTTGCACACTGGGTCGGTATGACCAACAGGTCACACATAAACCAAAAGAAACGACAGATTTCTCATAATGTCGTGGAGTAAAAAGTGAGATATTAGACTCAGAAATGTAGTGGAGTGAAAGTAAAAAGTCTCCCAAAATGGAAATACTTAAGTAAAGTACAGATACATGAAAAAACTACTTAAGTACAGTAACGAATTACATTTACTTAGTTACTGTCCACCACTGTTAGCTGACAATGCTAATGTTATGCTACTTCTCCTGTAAAGTTACCAGTTTGGAGATTCTGACAACAGTGATATGCTGTGTTTTGGACGTTGGTGTGCTAGTCAGCAGCAGTGGAAATTATTAGTCTGGTCATCAGCAAAACCTGTAGGTGTTGTGTTTTGAATGCTGGTCAACCATCGTAGCCATGCTAGGTGGCCAACTAAACCAGCACCTAACCAGACTGGCATGGAATGAGATTCTTCCAATAGCTTCCAGCCATTATCCACTTTAGCGTTTCTGAATAATATACACCTGCATTGGCACCAGCCATCACCAGAGATCAAACACTTTGACCTCGAGTCATAGCCAGCCAGTGGCCCAAGAGTATTTTAACCATGCATCACCACCCTGCCATGCTAATACTGTCACCAGGTACTGGCTGGTGCTTTGCTCACACATTATCAGGTTGGCACTGCTTCCTCACCCGCATGTGTCTCGATGCTAATCCATCAGCAGGATGCTTGCATTCGTAAAATACCATCATAGATGCCAGCGGCGTGCCCCTTCCCAGAAGGAGAATTCTAGCAGGGAGCATGCGGATGTGGAGACACCAGTCCTCCAGCACAACCTTGATTTGCATTGATAACGCGAACACTCTAGCTGTGAGCATGAATATTCACCGCCTCTTTTTGTTGCTGCCCGCTGTGAGGTGGCTTAACATTGAGCTGCCCTTCAACATCATCACTAGTTCCTGCTGAGACCAACATTGATGGAAATCTTTTCTTCTAAACATTCTTTGAAGACAGATGGTAGAGAAGACCTTTATTCATGGAAAGGGGAGATATTATCTGGTAGACAGATAATATTGTAATTATACATAACTGCACTGAATCTGTCAATAAGTAATTTGTAAAGGACAGAAAAGACTGCAAACTTCCTACTTATTGTTCGACATACAGACAGGTTCAAAATTGTTGGCACCCTTGGTAAAAATGGGTATAAAAGGTATTTGTGTTTAATTAGCTCACACTGAAAATTCAAAACTTTATCAAAGTAAACTTAGTCTAAGAAAACAAAAAACAAATTATTAGCACACTTGCAACATAACAGCAATGAGCAATGGATGTAAGCCTACTGCCAGAATCTCACCAGATCTTCTGGCTTTGTAAGTCCTTTGGAGGAAAATCACCACCAAAACATCACAGATGCTCTACCATACTTGACAATCTGGATGAGCTTCTTTTCTGTATAGTCATCCTTCTTTTGACACCAAATCCACCTTGACTGCTTTTTGTCAAACATTTCTTTTTTGTCTCATCTCACCACAGAACCAAATTCCAGTCAAAGTTACAGCAGAGTCCAGCAAAGTGCCTACGATTGTGGTGAGACAGTCTTCTGACACACCTTCCCAATAATTTGTTGTCATGGTGCTGGCATCTGATTGTGGTTTTAGAGAGTTGGTAAACCCAAAATGCCCCCATATTCTGCAAATCTCCAAATGTGATATTTGGAGAGGTGTTTACGAAACTCCAAGCATCCTCCTCACTGTACATGGGGGCAGAATATACCCCCCCAGATAGCAAATGCATGACGGCCCAGTTCTGGCCCACACTTACTATTCATTGTTCAACCACAAATAATTTTAAAACAAATTAGAGTTAAACTGCAAACTAGGATATTTAGTAGTGTTTGTAGTATTGAGGCAGATTATGTTGGACTATGTATTTTTAGTTGTTGTACAGCTACATAGGTCAAAAAACTGCCGTATCTCTCCCAGAAGTGGCCCAGATCTGTTTTAGGACACGTGGGCCAACAGTGACATATGTTTGCCAGAAGTGTCCCATATCCACATGCCATCTGGGTTACGTCCTCTTTCAGGCAGGTTTGCTACAGCTCTGGTTGTTTTAAAAATTATGTCAACTGCCTTAACGGTCGATATGCTATTTTTCAGGCATGTAGCTAATGTTGCTTGATTTCTGAAGGTCAATAAAGATTAGATTTCTCTCACATGTGTAGAATGAGACTGAACTAATTAACCACAAGATTTTTTCATGACCTTCGTGTCTCATTTTTATCATCAAGGATAAGCATAATGTACTTTTGCAATTTGGATTAAAACAAGGTCTCAAGACTACATGTTTTCTGTATTATACAGAAATAGCCAGCTATGCAGTGCAATACCACAACAATACTTGACACCAAGAATGCCCCAAATTTGATCTTGTATCCAAGTATTATTTGGGTACTGTTAATCGACACAACTGAACTAGACCGGCAAGCAGAAGTTTAAAGAAATATGGCCAAATAATCCAAGGCAGGTGCTACTTACGGTTTGACCCTGTTGGAGAAGCGGCGACGTAAAACAATGGCCATGGTGGAAAGCACCATGATTGTGGTGCACATGGTCCAGTGGCCACTGAGACCCTTTTAGGCTCGTCCACAGCACTGCTGGTTCAGCTACTCTCAGCCATGCCCACTTCTAACCCACAGCAAAAGAGAAGTAAACTAGCTGATTTGACAAGCTAGCGCTATTACTGTCCTCGTTTCCTGGTTCTCCTAGCCAAGATCCGAGATTAGCTGTGGTATTAGGGCAGAGGGCGCAAGGTTGAAGGCAAGCAGGGGTAAGATTCAGCTTAACTCATTCAATCATGCATAGATAAGCCAGTCCACCTAATGCCTCCAGGGTCGCTAATCCATTGGCCATGCATAAGATGGCTAACAGTTACACCCTGTTTGTCCTTCTGAATCTTCCTGGACCTATCATAGCAACACAGTGTGTTCTTCTCTGAATGTGCTCAACAGAAATGAACAAATATTGTGTTTGAAACTACACTAAGAAATAAATACACCAATCACAATGCTTAGGATCGCACTGCTAATAACAGTACTCCCTTCCTTTAATAGGCCCAGTTCAGTCCAGTTATATTTCTAAGTACCAAAAACTCCCTTTATTCCATTAGAATTAAATGGGCTATTATTGTTATTATGCATTTAAGACTGAGATATATATATATATATATATATATAATGTGTGTGAGCTCTGTTCTGATTGCCTGCTCTGTATTGTACCACATTCAAAAAACAGTCCAGGCTGAAACACTCCATATAACCTCAGTATGGCTTCTCTTCTCTGTCTGAAAAATTTAAAAAACTATATATTTTGTGCTGAATAAAGAAAGAATCACTGTTTTCTTTATACTTTGTTCTAACAACCAAGGTAAGAGGTAATGCTAACTTGTCTTTACTAGCATAAAGCTCAGTAACTAGGCTACTGAGGGCAGTCGTGGGCTGGAGGTTAGGGAGCTGGCCCTGTGACCAGAAGGTTGCCAGTTCAATCCCCAGTGCCGACAGACACTGAGGTGTCCTTGAGCAAGACACCTAACCCCCAACTGCTCCCTGGGCGCCATGGATAGGGCTGCCCACCGCTCCGGGCAAGTGTGCTCACTGCCCCCTAGTGTGTGTGTATTCACTAGTGTGTATGTGGTGTTTCACTTCTCGGATGGGTTAAATGTGGAGGTGGAATTTAATCCCCGTTTGTGGGATTAAAAAAGTATCACTTAACTTAGCTGTCAGGATTGGTTGACACCACAGGGATTTGTAATGGTCACATAATGTATTTGCACGATGCATGCTAGGAACTGTAGTGAAAGAACACTGATGAACTAAAACTTGTAAATTATATAAAATTGTGGATTCTGTCAGAGACTGAGAGATATGATGTTAAGCTACAGAATACTGCATAGCATGCTAAACAACACAATGACCAGTAATATTAAACCAGCATGCACCTTATAAGATGTTCTCCTTCAGCAAATACATAGCATCATTTTCAAGGGATGATGGGGTGCAGCCAATTTACAGTGCTGCATGTTGTGATGGGTAATTTTTAATATTTATAACTCATGAAGCAGACTATCATTGTCCAATTAGCTGCTAGCATAATGCTAATTTCTGATAGCATCCCTATGGGAATTTGGAGTGTTGTTAGCGTCGTGCTGGTGATGTAATCAGATTTGATGCCACTTCTAGCTTAAACACAGGGATGTGAAGTATACAGGTGTGGAAGTAACTTATTCAGCAGCAAAATATTCAGTAACAATTAAAATATTGCAATAAAAGTTGCATAACTTCAATATCAACATTTACGGATATGGCAAGGACACATGGACTTAAAGGGAGAGTTTTCAACATTTCTGCAGTGTTTGGACATGAAATGGTTCATTGTAGAGACCCTTACACACTCAGATTTCTATATAGTGGTGGTGATAGGAAACAGAAGTCATAATGTCTACAACACAAGTATAGCCACTTTATTCACTATCCAAACCTTCCAGTGTATCTGCTGACTTTCTTGAGTTTTATGTTTTATGTTAACGATGACAAATAAGTAATAAATCTGAATATAAAAGAAAAAGAGTTTTCCTTGGTTTTCCAAGCACTTCATGCTGGTCTAAGCTGGTCTATGCTGGCCTAGGCTGATTTATGCTGGTCTAGTGCCGGTTTGGTTCTGGACCAGCATATCAGTGCCCAAAACACAACATATGCTGGTTCTGGTGGCGATCAGCATATCAGCTTCCACTGCTGCTGGTTTTGCTCCATGCTGGTTTGTCTATTAGAGAAAAAAGATGGTACAAACCTCTCCACTATGAATATATTTAGAAAAAATAGTTCTAGGCCAAAATCTTCTAAATTTCCTTCGGGATCAATAAAGTATCTATCTATCTGTCTGTCTGTCTGTCTGTCTGTCTGTCTGTCTGTCTGTCTGTCTTGTCTCAAAATGAAATGATTTCATGTAAAAATCACCACCACTGTGAACAATTCTGACTCTAGAATGGTGTATTGCACATCAAACCACTCTGAATGACTTTGTTTACAGCATAATGATCATAGATTTTCCTTTTGGGCTATTTCTTTATAGTGGCACTGCTTCCTCATGTTAGTCCCTCATAAATAGGGCTTGTGAGGCTAGGCTCGTTCTTCCTAGCATGCGGAGCGAGGGCTCATTTCTTACAGCTAATCTACAGGTCAGGGTCTGATTTAACCATTGAAAGGACATAAAAGGATGAAAAACTGTGACAGGAAGGACACAGTGACATGTGAAAGGATCTTTGTAGGACATGAATATGTCTACAGACACTCATTAGCAATTTTAGCTGGTGGGCTCTTGTTAGAGACAGGGTGTCCCTCATTAGAGACAAGGCTGCAGTCACGGCACAGTAAGATACAACCACTGGATGCTTTATTCGCTCTTTAAGTGTCTTCTGGGTTGAATAACTGAGATTCTTCTACTGGTTTAGTCTGAAGGGTCTGCCCTCTTGCTTTTGTGAAAGTGTCTCATTACAGAAGGCCGTATCTCATTAGCAAGTGCCACTCGCTGTTCAAATACCCTTGAGACTTTTGTGGGGCAGAAAAAGGCACAATAGGAACATCAGGCTCCCTGTACAACTGTAAGAAATTCTGTTTGCTGCTTTCAGCAGGACGTGTGCTATTTCGTGCAACATGTTTGCACTGTACAGGGAATTCCACATCTTCAAGCAGCGCCATGGAATGGTTAAAGGTTAAAGGATTGTGCTTCTCTAGGCCTAAGCCCACCAGTGACTCAGCTAAAGGTTATTCTTGTCTGTGTGCCAGCACTATTAATAGGACTGATGCTTATCTCTACCCAGAGAATGGTTGAGTCAGCATCAGTGTAGAAGATTGACTGTTAAAGCATCACGTGAAGGAGATCAAGGAAAACTGTGTTTGTGTGTACAAGTGGGATTATGTTTTATAAGGTTAAGTTAAAAAGGTGGTTCCACCCGTTTTTCTTTTTCAAATTACCTACAGAAATAAATACATATGGAGTCATTAGGATGGTTTGATGTGAAATGCTCCATTCTTGACAAACTTAAAGAAGTCAGATTCATTCATAGTGCTGGTGATAGGAACCAGATGTCCAAAGCATGTAATGCTTCTTAAAGCTACAGTTGTATGCAAAGTTTTGGGCACCTCTTGCCAAATTACACATTTTGTTCATTTTTTAACTGAATTGAAGTCATTAAATTTTATGGAAAAAAAAATAGAATAGAAATTCTGTCCAGTGCAAAAGTTTGGACACCTTACTAAGTCAGTACTTTGTAACAGATTTCACAGTCTTTCTATAATTGTTTTAGGAATGTTTACTTCTTCACATCTTGCTTGTACAGCATGTTTAATGTCTACTCATGGATTTTCAGTTGAAGCATGGGGACTGTGAGGGTCAGTCCAAAAGCTTCCAAAAAGATGTCGATCATCGTCCTGTTGTAGAAGCCAGCCTCTTTTCAGTTGCAGTTTCTTGACTGACTATGTCATATTTGCTTGCAGAACTTGCTGATGTTTAATGGAATATGTTCTTCCATCTACACTCTCAAAAAAAAGGTATGAAACTGTTACTGGGGCAGTACCCCTCTTGTCACTGGGGTACATCTCAGTACTTTTACTAACTGTACTGTAATCCATTGAAATTATCTTTTTCTAAGTTGTACTGACTCCCCACACCCTGTCCAGGCTTTTTATTTTATTTTTCTTATTAAAGGTGCACAATTGGACCATAAAAGCACTGTGGTACCTTTGAAGGAACATTTACATCGTTTATACTTTGATAAGCAAAAGGGTTGATAAGGGTACCTGCACCCTCAGAAAAAAAGGTACGACACTGTCACTGGGGCAGTACCCTTCTTGTCACTGTGGTGGTACCCTCAGGGGTACATCCCAGTACCATTAGTCAGGGAACATAATTGTACCATAATCCACTGAAATGATATGTTCTACGTTGTATTGACTCCACACACCCCGTCTTGTCTCCGGCTTTTTATTAAATGGTTCCATTTTAAAACATTAGTTTATAAAAAGATACAAATATCTACTTTTCCGCTAGGAAAAACTTCTTTAAGGTACACAATTGGACCTTAAAACCGCTGTTGCACCTTTGAGGGAATGTTTGTATTGTTTGTACCTTGATGAACGAATCATGTACCTGCATGGTACCTTTATTTCTAACAGTGTGCACAAAACCTTTATTTCTATGAATATACCTGTGCCACTGACTACCACACAACCCCAAAACATAACAGATACACAACCATTCTTAACAGTTGACAAGGTGTACTTTTCATCAAATGCTGCTGCTTTTTTCTCTACAAACATACTTTTTCTGCAGCCAACGCATTACATATTTAACTTCATCAATCCACAGCTAAGTGCCTCTGGCTTATATTAATGCGATGTTGCATATCGCAGATATTGACTTTCGAGGTCAGAGGTCAGGAATCAGTATTACATTTCATTCAGCATTCAACAACACTGTAAAAAACTATTATTCATTAATATTAAAAAATATTGAATTAAACTATAATTATTACCTATTGAGGTATTCAAATCCAGACCTTTAATCCAGTTTCCAGTTCCAGGTTTTGTAATCACTAGTAGTTAGCTGATCTGTTATAACTGAATGAGCGCTCAGTGTCACACCTACTAATTCCAGGACCGGAAACCTGGATTCAAAGGACCAATCCCATTTCATCCCTTGCCCTATACCACTTAGCCCTACTACTCCAATTTGCAGCTTCACATCTAGGGGGTAGGCTGTCCCGATTTTAGTTAAGATAGAGGGGTAGGGCGAAGTGTTAGGGCTACATGGCCCTCCAAATTGAGGTTTGTTGAGGTAAGTATTTTCTCCATTAAAAAGTTGTATTATCTTAGTTTGATGTGGTTCAATATATTATGGTCCTTTTTGTCATACTCATTTCCTACTCCACCTTAAATGATGTCACAACAGCTGCACCATTAAGGTGGAATGGAAAATTTGAACAAGAAGCTGGTGAATATCTGAGTTCAGCTTCATGTCACTGAAGAATTAGGGGGTGACGATAAATAATTGTCATATTCCCCTCTTTGAAGGCATATGATGCCCTAAATGTAACTAAAGCTCGGCAGGAAGGTTGCTATCACCGCAGACTGGCAGGGTCACCTACAGAGCAGTGCTAGTATCCTGTTAATGAAGTAATGCTATTTTTTTCCCATTTCATGTGGAAGATTTTTAACCACTTTCCCCTAGTAAATCAGTTGGCAATTTGACACCCGAAAACAAGAGGCAGGGGTAAAAATAAGAAATGGGATTGGGCCCAAGTCTAGATATGTAAACCTCCACATGTTTCCAGAGAAAAAATGAGGACACCACAGCACCGTAGATGACAACTTTTATTAGGATTGTCAGTTTTAGTTAATCTCATTCACTACATCTGTTTAGCACTAGTAACCACCCCATTGAACATTAGCAGAGTATATAAAGAGAATCATAAACAACATGTTATTAATCATTAAATATTCAAGGACATTGATAAATGTTTTGCTCACATATTTAGAAAAATATAAAGTCCAAGCTTTGAAAAGACGAGAATTCACAAGGGAACATCTAGACTACGTAACGGGGCTGAAACTAAGATAGGATTACTCCTGTTCATGCCTCTGTTAGTGTTTAGTGTTTATCACCTGTAAATATGTGTGTGTGTGTGTGTGTCTGAGTGTGTACGTGTATTTGTGTGTTTATGTGTATTTGTGTGTGTG
Organism: Pygocentrus nattereri; assembly: GCF_015220715.1. Classification (NCBI taxonomy): domain Eukaryota; kingdom Metazoa; phylum Chordata; class Actinopteri; order Characiformes; family Serrasalmidae; genus Pygocentrus; species Pygocentrus nattereri. The sequence goes on along the minus strand of NC_051240.1, from coordinate 6,755,647 downwards.
TGTGTGTGTGTGTGTGTGTGTATGTGAGAGATTACAGTGAAATCTGGCACAGGATGTTTCATAGAGACCCAGCAGGTGGGCACAGCCAGCTAATGGAAACATCTGTCAGGAGGAAATTCAGCCTAACATGGTGGGGGTGGGGGGTGGTTGAAAGGGTGGCTGGGAGGATGGAGATGGTAAGACAGTGAGGGATGAGGGGATGAGGAGAGAGAGGAAGAGAGAAGGAAAGAAAGGGAGTAGGGGATTAAACGAATGGAAGGAAATGGTAGGTGAGGGGGATGATGGAATAGAAACTGAGAGAGAGAGAGAGAGAGAGAGAGAGAGATTGGGGCAGTGAGGGATGAAGGAATAGAGAGAGAATGCTTTGATCAGAATGAAGAGGAGATCAATTGACTGAGATAGAGGAGAAGAAGGAATAGGAAAAAGAGCAAAAGGGAGAGAGACATAGGTGCACAGAGGGAGAAAGAGAAAGAGAGAGAGAGGGTAGAGAGAACAGTACGTTGTCATTTTATGAGTTATGGACGGATTGTGGAGACGTGTTTAATAAACAAGCTGTCAGGAAGAGTTCACTATGGAGACGAACATCAGCTCCACTCTCTCTCACACTCACACACAGAGAGAGAGAGAGAGAGAGAAAGAGAGAGGAAACGCAAAAGCGGCAGGTCATGTTATACATTAATGATGTGAACCAAACAGGCCACCGCAGACACTCAGCTGTTGAGCAAGTCTCTTGTCCCCCTGGTCTGTGTCTGTTTATTGCTTGGCTGGTGAGACTGACTGTGTCTATTAAGAGTTTTTGTATATATGTGTCTGTTTTCCTTCCATTTGTTTGCTATGTTAATGCTGGATTCACTTTGATGTGGTCAGTTGTGTGTGTCTGCGTGTATGTGGTGTCCCTCTGGTTGATGTTGAGGACGGGAGCCATTGAGATGTGTTGTGGCGCCGTAGTTTATCTGAAATCTTCCTCTACTTTAATTAACAGCATCTGGACTGGACAGTGGGGGGTGGGGTTGGGAAAACAAGATCATTTCGGTATAATAGTCATAATTGCAACAGAACTGGTATAGGCATCCAATCAAATCAGCCAATCAAGTGAGGCCTCTGAGGCTCAACTGCCAGACTTACAATCACAGTATTATTTACTCTCTATCATATGAATCAGAGTATGCTGTGACACCAAGTCTGCACATGAACGTTGGCTATTCTTCCGAGTGGATCCAACTCGGTTTAAGTAACAGTAAACATAAACCAAAACAAAACATTGGCGATAATGGTAAAATCTTATTCATTTAAAGTTGCAGTGGCAGACGTATCCAAGTACACAATGAATTTTATGTAACTTAAGGATATGAATGTCATTATAGTGGCAGGTTTAGATGCCTATGAGTTTGTGATAGACCCAACCCATAAAGACCCAACCAAAAAACACGTTGTTGGTGTTTGTTTAAGGGCATTCCTCCACTGCACAGTGTGCCAGAAACATTTAAGTAGACCCAGTTTTATGATTTTGGGTGCCCAGATTGGGGACCTAACAGGAAATAATGCTAATTGAGTGTGTTGTGCTCTGTCTTTGGCAACACTTGAAACTGAAGCCAACGACACCTCAGCTTCCTGGTGAAGATAAAGACACCAAGCACTATTACATCACCAATAAGTGCACCAGAAGGTAAACTAGAATGGTTTGTTGATATGTTGAGTTCTATTCTGAGAATTTACTTTGCAAAGACTTTGCTATAAAGTGAGATTAACTAGTTAGGAAGCTAACGCTATTAGCATAAATGCTAGTCTAATAATGCTGGCGTCCACAGAAGGAGTGTTTTTCGTTAATATCTTCACACTCGACAGAGAACCTGCACATGATCCTGGGTAGTTGTAGACATTTGTGTAAGCTAACTAATATATAGCTGTCGCAGTACACATAAAATAATGAAGGATTGATTTATTTTACAAGAGTCTGTGTGAAATGTTATATGCTCACAGAACAGTTCAGTATATCAGTATATTGTTTCATGTCAAAACAACCTACTGCTGCCAACACGTTAAGCTACTTAGCAAAACACTTTAGACTTGTGCTACAGTGGCCTTAAATGACCAAAAAGACAATTAAATCATTCATCGCTGTTACTATAAGGGTTCCAGCTGTTTCTCAAGCAGATGGAAAATTAACAAGAAGTAAAACTTTACGTTCTGTTGGTTCCCAGTTCTTGTTTTTAAACATGCTGTGGAAAAAGGTCCTGTGCAATACCTGTGGGAACTCTGAAACATTGCATTTTTATGTTTAATTGCAGTAAAATCAGGGTACAAAAAGTGAAAAAACAAAACAAAAAAAAAAAAAACAGTGAACAATTAGTTCCCAGAAGATTACTCCATCCTTCTTATTCATCCAATCCAGCCATCCATCTCCTGCCCCTCTTCATTTCATTCAGTCCCTCGGCTAGCCAAACGAGTGTTAAAACCAGTCTGTGAGTGTATGTGTTTATTGTATGTATATATGTATAGGTGTATTGAGAGATGGTCTCAGACGGCTGAGCTGGAGAGCTTCACCCAGCCCACCTCTTGGTAGGCTCCGGTGATGTGCCAGTAGAGCACGGCCATCAGTTTGGTCCAGGCCGTCTGCACCTCAGGAGTGAAGCACTCGCCAAAGTCGTCAGCCAGCACCTCCAAAATCACCCCACTCAGAATCTGGGGAGAACATTTTAAGCATTTACAGCAAGCCTGCACATGCAGTTTGCCCACCTCAAAGCGACAGTTTGGAGAAAATAAAATGTGCACAGTTATTTTTAATCCTAGTGTAGTTAATTGGACATTTTTGGTGTCTACAGTTTGCTTTCTTTAGTGCTGCACTGGAACTATGAGGCTTAAAATAGCAGAATATACCCTACCAATTAACACTGTGCAACATACATACATAAATCATCACAAACTTGCTTCACACCATATCAAGTTGTTAAAGGGGTCAGAAACTTTTTTGGGGGAGTCATAGGCTGGAGGTTAGGGAACCAGCCTTGCGACCGGAAGATTGCCAGTTCGATCCCCTGAGCCATCAGGAACTGACTGAGGTGCCCTTGAGCATGGCACCTAACCCCCAGCTGCTCCCCGGGCACTGTGCATAGGGCTGCCCACCACTCTGGGCAAGTGTGTTCACTGCCCCCTAGTGCGTGCGTTCACTAGTGTGCGTGTATGTAGGTTTTTCACTGCATGGATGGTTTAGATTGTGGAGGTGAAATTTCCCCATTGTGGGACTAATAAGGGTCAGTTAATCTTTTAATCTTAAACTTACTTGCATTGAATACACTACTTGGTATGTTGTATGTAACTTTCTGTAGTGCTCTTCAGTTTGACAGAAATACCAATTTTTCCCATTTTTGTCCATAGATATTCTCTCACTACAATGCCCAGCATGCATTACATAAATACAAATACTGCTGCCCACTGATCTAGACCCTAAAAAATACATTGTCCATTTTTACAAATATGCAAATTGGTGGGGTATAAGCTTCCATTACTGATTGGCTACATCTGAGGTACAGAGGATAGTTTACCGAACTAAGCTGCCATATCTTACCTTGAAGTACATGGGCTCCACTTTGTGCTTGAGCGCATGGGCCTTGCCAACCAGTGCCAGCACAGATGACACCTTCTCTGGATCATGGAGGTTCTCCACCACCGAGTTGATGGCATTCATGACTCGGCAGGCGTGCTTCCTTAGCTGGGTGCTTCTCTCCATTTCCTCAGGGTCCTCCATGTCCTGGAACTGACTGAAGTACTGCTTCGCTGAGGGGAAGTTCACAAAGAACCTGGAGAATACAAGAGAAGAAGTGATTGAAAATTGGCCACAACTGTTTTGTACTAGGGTGGCGTGGTGGGTAGCGCTGTCACCTCACAGCGAGGAGGGCCTGGGTTCAATTCCCGGGCCAGGTGACCGGGGTCCTCTCTGTGTGGAGTTTGCATGTTTTCCCCGTGTCTGTGTGGGTTTCCTCTGGGTTCTCTGGTTTCCTCCCACAGTCCAAAGACATGCAGTCAGGCCAATTGGACATGCTGAATTGCCCCAGGGTGTGAGTGTGTGAGTGACTGTCTGTGTCTGCCCTGTGATGGACTGGCAACCCGTTCAGGGTGTATCCTGCCTTCTGCCTGATGACCGCTGGGATAGGCTCCAGCGACCCTGAGGGAGAAGTGGCTTAGAAAATGGATGGATGGATGCTTTGTAGAACTTTGGTACAGTTGGTACAGTTCTGAATGTGTCTATTCATGGGCCTATTCAGCTTGGATTAGTATTAGTAAACCACAAAGAGATTATAACCAGATATTATTTTGCAGTATGAATCTGCAGTGTGTGAAGTTTTTCCAGTCTGATAGTAATAATTGTGGAGTGATTTTAATCCAGTGTGAATTTGCAGTGTGTGTAGATTTACAGTCTGACAGTAATAATTGTGGAGTGATTTTAATCCAGTATGAATCTGCAGTGTGTAGTTTTACAGTCTGACAGTAATAATTGTGGAGTGATTTTAATCCAGTATGAATCTGCAGTGTGTAGTTTTACAGTCTGACAGTAATAATTGTGGAGTGATTTTAATCCAGTATGAATCTGCACTGTGTGTAGTTTTACAGTCTGACGGTAATAATTGTGGAGTGATTTTAATCCAGTATGAATCTGCAGTGTGTAGTTTTACAGTCTGATGGTAATAATTGTGCAGTGATTTTAATCCAGTATGAATCTGCAGTGTGTAGTTTTACAGTCTGATGGTAATAATTGTGGAGTGATTTTAATCCAGTATGAATCTGCAGTGTGTAGTTTTACAGTCTGACGGTAATAATTGTGGAGTGATTTTAATTCAGTATGAATCTGCAGTGTGTGTAGTTTTACAGTGTGACGGTAATAATTGTGGAGTGATTTTAATCCAGTATGAATCTGCAGCGTGTGTAGTTTTACAGTCTGACGGTAATAATTGTGGAGCGATTTTAATCCAGTATGAATCTGCAGTGTGTGTAGTTTTACGGTCTGACTGTAATAATTGTGGAGTGATTTTAATCCAGTATGAATCTGCAGTGTGTGTAGTTTTACAGTCTGACGGTAATAATTGTGGCTATAACAAAACCTGCTAATAGGCCTGGCCATGTGCCACATTGTTATTGTTAGTGAGGGTACTGTGGCACAAAGCTAATGTGAACATTTCAATCTGGGCTGTCTGTGGCTCAATACTTTATTCTGAAATAATCAGTCAGTCAAATCCCATATAACCTTTCCAGCTCCAGCTACAATAAACAATATGGAAAAACAACCTGTGCATGACAAAACATTACAATACATTACAAATACCACCAGCTGTAAAAAGTGAGTGCAGTCAGGTCCATCATGGACACACTGTTCAAAAAAAATATGTACCTATTTTAATGTTTCTGCATTATCTGGACAGTTAACATTAAAAGTTAAAACGTCCTTATCTAAAGTTTCTGTTTTAGATATATGTTTTTATTGGACAGAAATGATATGCAGCACAGTGCAATTGGGATTAAAGAAAGAAGGCAGTGAGACCACTCAGGAAGAAAAAGTATGTGCATGTATTAGAGGGAGAGTAAGAAAGAGAGAAGGAGGGATGAAGAGAGGGAGAGTGCGAGGGAATTTGAGTGCAGTACTGCTCCGAGCTGGATGATTGCACTGCAATGCTGAAGTGGTTCGGATACTCCGACGAGAGGGATGTCATTAAGTCACAGCAGGGAAAATGAGAGGCAGGTGCAGAGAGAGAGAGAGAGAGAGAGAGAGAGAGACTGCCAATATTTCACTCAGTGTGTCTGTGCCCGCCAGAATGCAATGGTGTTGATTATGAACATCCCATAATAAACAAGCAGAGTGGGAACTGGACTAATACTGCACAAATTGCGTAACTCTGTTTCTGCTTGAGATTCAGCACCACACGTTCTGCTTCCAGCTCTCTGTGCTCTCCTGTAAGAAATAATTGAACAATGTAGACGCATTCACTTTCATCAGCGCGATGTGGCCAACGTCGAGAAGCTAATTAATTGACTTTTATCAAATGGAAACACCAGGCAGGAAGCACACATCTACGTCAGCTGGCTATTAGGCCATGTTACATTAACAACGGCTTTTGAAGACTGATTTTCTCCCTATTACTAACATACGGGAATAAATGCTTCACTGGTTTACGTGAAAGACTCTTTGACAAAAGAAATCCAGGAGGAATGTATATGTTTATACAAATCGTGCCAATAGTAAAGCCTTTCAAACTGTCCACCGCAAATGGAGTTTATGGGAACCCTGGACTGACCTTCCTTGTGAATGAGTGTTTATGTAGGAAGCTATTTTAAGGACGATCTAAACATGCCCCCTCTTTAGGAATCTTAATAGATAAGACTGTCATGGCCTACAGCCAGGACTCAGATGTATTTATTCGCCCCAATTCCCTTAAAGTCATCTACGCTGCACCAGGATCAGAAGGGCCCATATCATGGAAAACCAATTTTTCCTCTGTCCAGCTGTCCAGTCTAAACAGTCGAAATATGGAAGTGCTTATGTAATGCATAAAAAACCCAAATAACTTTATGTATATATATATATATATATATATATATATATATATATATATATATATATATATATATATATATATATATATATGCTTATTTGCCCTTCATCAGTTTAGCCCCGCCCCTCACACTGAAGCTATAAGCAGTGTCTTTAAGGACCAGTCAGAACAGAGCTTATTTATATGCTTACATACAGTTGGATTCAAAAGTCTGGACAGTCAGACTTAATGACATGTTTTATTCATTGAATGTGGAGTGATTGTAGGATGTGTAGTTTTTACTTAGTAAATATTTTACTAGTAAATAAATGCACATTTACAGCCATTTCTATTTATTTATATGAACATTTTAGAAAAACGTTAAATAACAAAATAAAAATAAATGTGTCATTTCTTTTGCACATGCCACATTTTACTATTTTTTCCCAATATACTAAATTCAACAAATATACGGTAATAGTGCTTTACAATATGGAGAAGTGTGTTCTCTGTAGAGGATGTGTTCACTTATTGTCACTTTGAAAGTCAAATAAACAAGAAATTTGACCATGGATGCCCAAACTTTTGCATACAACTACATGCGAGTCTTAAAGGTACACTAAAAAAACAGCCTGTTTAATTTTAAGGCAGAAAGAGAGGTCATCAAAATGAATTAAGATTACATTTCTGCTACATAAAACTACACAAAGACCTTGGACAGATGAATACAAATAAAATACAAGAAAAATGTAGAACATGGGCCCTTTAAGCACAATTTGTCAGGCCCACAGACCTGATCTGGGCCTTGTGTTTGACACATGGGACTTAAAGGGTCCATATCGTACATTTTTCCTGTATTTTATTTATTTCCATAAAACAAAAATCCTATCTGGCCTGCAAAAGTATTTCAATTCTCTATTAATATTAGACCGTATCACAGTACACTGCGCAGTCCCAGGCATGCACTGCAATGTAATGTGTGCTCCGACTCTCCTACCCCAACAACAATCAGTGGTTACACCTCAATTCTACACAGTTCTACCCAATTCCACACCAATCATATCGCCAAACATGCTACATTTCAGCTGCAGTCCAACCAATATAAACACCTAACATCAGCTCAGCAGCTCAGAAATTGAGCCCAAGTTTTAATGAACTTGCAGCAAAGAAAGGATGTCAGGTGTTTAGTTCCAGCAAATAGGTAGGTTTAAAAGACTGAGAACCCGGGGACATTTACATTTTGAATATTTAAAGTATTCATGTAATATTTCAAGCTCTATTATAAGTGCCTATGTTTTACTGCTGAATTTTTTGCATATTTTGAAAAGACAATGGCCAATTATAGTTATAGCACATCATTCATTAATAATTAAATAAAAATATTTTTTTCTCTGGCTGTCACGATTGGCCCCTCCCAGTCCTGTCCATCTGCTCCTGTTGTTTACTTCCCAGTCCTGTCCATGTGCTCATGTTGTTTACTTCCCAGTCCTGTCCATGTGCTTCTGTTTTGGTTTTCAGTCCTGCCCTCTTGTTTCATAGCTCGACCCCTGATTGTTTCCACCTGTTTCCCACCTGTCCCTCGTGGTTCTGGTTTGTATTTAAACCCTGTGTTTGCCCCTTGTGTTTGCTGGTCTTTGATTGTGTTTGATATGTTTGAGGTTTGATATGCTCTTTGATCTTCCGACCCTGTTTGTTCAACCTGTTTATTTTCACTATGTCCGTCCCACCTTATCTTCGTGTTGGCTCTCTGACCATGGACCGTCTAGACCCTAATTTTGGATTTGCCCATAATAAATCTCGCTTGTCTCCGCACATGCGTCCGTCTCCTCAGTGCTCGACGTCGCACTGTCCATGGATTTGTTGTTTCACACCCCTGCTTTAGGCCAGTTAGGTCAATTTTCCATGAATCTGAATGATGTATTAATAAACCCTTGACGAAACCCTTAAACTAGTTCTAGTTAAAGGCTCAAGTGTGAAAAAGGCATGACATTACCAATAAGGCATGACAGTTCCAGCTCCTCTCCTATTAGCCATTACTGTAATGAAGGAGGTTACAAGAAACAGCAATTCTGTATACAAGAAGAATGTCTACTTAAGCTTGATGTCTTGTTGAGTACAACAATACGCTGCTGAGGCATTCCTCTTACATGCGCTTGGCCTGATTCAACTTGCCTGAGTATTGTTTTACTTGATCCAGACAAAGCGGGAGGCATTTCGCTCGTTTGTTAGCTTTAGCCTCTGGCACTAGTGCCGAATTGCTCCCTTGATGCTGCGGCTGGCTTTGAAATGGAACGGCAGCTCTTGGCTGGCCATGCATAGTTTCTCCAGCTGTCTCTGTGCTCTCTCAGAAACACAGCGGAGGAGCCCAGTGGTTGTGTATTCAAGAATTGGCGCAAAGAAGGCTTGCAGCTCAGAGAGATAAGCTTGAATGAGGCTAACAAGTTTAGCGGCTTAGTGGCTCTTTACGCTCTTCAAAGTCATGTGAAAAATGCTACGTGAAAATGACATTTTCATTGTGAACAACAGATTAAGTGAAATTTCAATGTTTACTTGCTCTGAAAGCTGAGGGTCAAACACTTTTGGAATAGTCAGGCGTCCAAATGTTGCTTTTTCTTTTTTAGTTTTGCACTGGACCTACAAAGCTAACAGTGCTAACACTAGAAGTCAAATCATCCCCAAAATTTCTCTCAACCAGCTCGAATCACATCAAGGTCTTCATAAAGGTTGTGCAGACTTGTCTGAAGTTTAGGTGTAAAAATCATGGTGAGCTATAAAAATGAACAAAACGCCACCGTGTGACTGAACTCTGACTCCCCCACAGAATCCAAATGCCCATTATGTTCTTGTACATCATGCAGGCATATGGATGCTAGAGCACATTCAGTTTCTGTCGTTTCTATTTAGAAACCTATCTTACACCCAAAAATTTAAGATTAACACTACATAAACAGAAACATCAGAAATTGTGAAATTAGTCTGTAGTGTCCATATATCCAAAAGGGAGTCAGTTTATTAAGGGATATTTGGATTTGGTTCATTAAGTATTGATAATTTTTATAGTTTACATTAAAGGGTAAAGTATCATGTCATGTATAACAGATGGAGTCATTTGTAACCAAGTGTAGCTAATTGAACATTACGGTTTTGAAATATTGAGCATTTTATTACAGACATTTCTGTTGTGGCTTAAAACAACTTTCTCTGCTCTCATTTTCAAGACTGAAAAGGGAATTGTACCTTCAGTGATTTCTGCGCAAGTTCTGCTGCTGAAAGACATCGCTTGTGTTCGCTTGCCCCTTACCCCTCCAAGGGTTCATCTGACACCCTTCACTTGAGCCCATAAACAGGGAAATGATGAGGCCAAGTGGTTGAGGGCTTGTTATAACCAGTTTTAAAACAGGCAGCTAGTGTGACTGTGGCTTAAGTCATACTGTGTTCCAAACTACTCTGATTAATTAATTGACTGTATTAGCCTCCAGTTTAAAACTACGGATGCACAATTTGGAAACCAAACATGCCTTGGCTGATTGACTACATCTGGGTTAGGCAGAAAACTGTGTAAATTAGAATTTTTGCTGAACAATGTTCCAACAGCCATCACTTCTCTGAGCTTGCTAAAAATAATTGTAAGTGTATAAGGTGAAAGTGTGGGCTGAATCCATCTGCATCCCATTTTAAGTCAAATAAGTCACAATGACAAAAGACCAGAGTCAAAGCAAAGTGGTGTACATCATTCCTACTTATGATGTATGGTTGGGCTAAAAATATGCTTGCGAAATTTTAGATAAATTGATGGTCCTTTTGGCTATAGTCTTATTACTCAAGCTATCATATTCCAGAATATGTGCAAGGAATGTAAGAGTTTACCCTTGCAGCTATGAATGGCTGGCGTCCTGAATCTAAATTACTTCATACTGAGTCAATGAGGCTTTTTGATCACTCCCAAGTTTGTCATGAGGACAAGACCTCAGGATATTTTTGGTTAGGGCCGGTTTTTCAGTGTCCAAGTGCACCCCTTGACCTTATGAAAGAGCTTCATTGGAAAACTGGGCAGTTATATATTCTCAGAAGAGGCTTTTTGGGAACATTTCACAATCATTGAAGGCTTGAGATGGAGTTTTGTACAGAAGACATCAAGAAGCTCTACAAAGACATGTAAACATGCTTAGCTATTCTACATTTTCATGCAGGCCTACTCAACTACATTAAACAGAAGAGGATAAATAGCCCATGGCAGCTCACAGATATCTAAAACCTAAACCGATAAGCCAAATAAAATGAAACGTTGTTGCTGTCAATGCCCCAAGTCTGTGAAGGTCAGGGTTTTTGACCTTTAGAAAAGTGCCATATGGGTTGGCGGCTGCCTTTGGTGGTCTAATTGCATTTGTACGGCTTGATGATATTGTCGGAGGCAACTGTCAGTCCAGTCATTTGGATAACACACCATGTATTCTTACATCTACATCTTTTCATGGTTGCAAATCTTTTGTTTTTCACCTCGTTTTGGGAATAATGTGGGTATTTGCATGAGGAGCAGGTGTGCCAAATTCTCTATAAGGTGATAAAATGGTTTGCAGTAGGAAAATGAGCAACTAGGGAGTGTTTTTCAGAATTCAGCTATTGATCATGACACAATCATGGAAATACCTTGATGCCATCTGTCAGGTCTCAAGGAGATTTAAGGCCCTCTTGAATGCAGTCTCAAACCTTTTCAAACATACAGTCAGCTCCAAAATTGTTAACCTTTAACTGATTTAAATTTAGTCAAAGAAAAAAAAAACTTTTATCAAAAAAGAAATGTAATTATTTGCACCTCTAGAATTTCTGAAGCGTGTTCCCATTTTTATTTCACTCTTTTTTAAGTTCACACGAGTGTTCAGGAACTCGTAAGCAGCAATCCATGACTTTCTTTTCCACTGGGGTTTAAATCTGAGATGAATTCCCTTCATTCATCAACAGAGGGAAAATGAGAGAATATGCAAATTAGAAGAGACAAAAGACCTTTATAAATCAGGCAGTGGCTATGAAACTCGCTTGAAAAAAAGGCCCACATCCACTGTTAGGGCAGTAATTAAGAAGTTTAAATCAACCGGAACTGCAGTGAATCTGGCTGAAAGAGAATGCAAGTGTATATCGCTTCACACGCAGTGAGGAGAAAGATCAGAGAGGAAAAAAATTCCACAACTGGAGATTTGCAGAAGAAGCAAGCCAGCGTTGTGGGGTCAATCTCATTTCACCCCTTGCCCTTACCACGTTCACGCCTAGGGGTCGGGTGTACCGATTTTAGTTGAGATAGAGGGGTAGGGTGAAGTGTTAGGGCTATATGGCCCTCCAAACTGAGGTTTTTCAGAGTCACAGTCTGAACAGAGCATTATAAGGAAAGATGGCTGAGCAATTAACCAAAGAAACTCACAAATTTTCTCCATTAAAAAAATTACAATAATCAGTGTATTATGTCAGTTTAATGAGGTTTCAATGCATTATGGTCCTTTTCTTCATAACAAGCATAAAAAATTGCTGATAGTATGCTGTTGTCTCGGTAGCTAGCTAGCTAACATCAAGGTATTTTAAGGTGGAACGGGAAAATTTAAACAAGAAGCTGGTGAATAACTGACTTCAGCTTCATATTTCTAAAGGATTAGGGGTGGGCGATAATAAATAATTGTCCCCCTCTTTGAAGGCGTATGATTTCCTAAATGTAACTAAAGCCGAGCAGTGAGGTTGCTGAACTTTACCCTCCTCTGCTGTCACTACAGACTGGCAGGGCCATCTACAGAGCACCGCTAGTAGCCTGTTAATGAAGTAATGCTCTTTATTTGAAGATTGTCCCATTTTGTAGGAGAAGATTTCAACCACTACCTCTTGTAACTCAGTTTCAGTGGTAGGGGTACAAAGAAGAAATGGGACTGAGCCCAAAACTAGGGCTCAGACTTCACCTCCAAGACAAAAAAAATATTTGGTGAGATTTTCTTCCATTTAGGTAAATACCTAGAGTTCAGTAGACACTACTGGAACTGTTACAGGAACCAGGTTCTATTGGCAGATGAGGCCAACATTAAGCTTTAGGATGGCATCAAGGACCAGGAGATTTTCAGTGAAAAGCTAAAACTGGGTCGTGACTGGATCTTCTAGCAGGACAATGGGCCAAAACATATGACCACACAAAAATGATTCAGTGACCACAGAATCAAGCTTTTACCATAGCCAACCCGTTGGGTGAGCAGAAGAGGAGAGTGCAAAGGAGAGGACCTAGGACACTGGAGAAGAATGAGTTTTTAGGCGCAGTCTGGGATTCCTCGCTTGGTATTCCTCTCATTATAGCATTATAGCAGAGGACTCACTGCTGTTATGTTGGCAAAGGAAGGTTGCACAAAGTGATTTATGCAATGGTGTTAGAAACTGTGACATGGATTTGTTAACAAATCTTTTTTGATAAGTTTTCTTGGACTACATTTAGATTTGTCTCATATTTTGTGTGAGATTGAGCTAATTATTTTTTAATGCCTTTCTTACCCATCTATACCAAAGGTGCCACTAATTATGAGCTGACTCTACCTGATCCATATCCACAAGATCTTCAGGATCAGCCACATGAGACTAGAAACAAACCTGCAGGAGAAGAAGTGGTCTGGCATCAGGAGATCACTTAGTGCCTCACCACCCAATCATCATGCCCCACTAAACCTACTATTTTGTACATAGTGGCAAGCAGCAAAGCCGAAGTAAAACTAAACTATGTGTATGCTGTTTCAATGTAGCCATTTAAAAATCAACTACTTTAAAACGGACTGCTTCCATTAGTTTGTACTGTCTGTATTTTAGGAATGCGCTGTATGTTGCGCGAAGATAAATCAGCAGACAGATTTTCTAAACAATGACTTGCTGTAAATGTGGGTCTCCTGTTGTGTGAATGTGCTGAATGTGTGGCTTCTTTGGACAGACCTACCACAGACTTTTTGCCCCTTAGCTGTCCAGTTCCTGCTGGGTGAATGCGCTGCTGTCCATCCTACCCCACTGGCCCTCTATGCTTCTCAGATGCTTCACTCATGATATGTCTCTGGTGCCAGGATTGAGCAGAAGTGGGCAAAACAAATTTCTTTTAATCATGAAAAAATGCAAATTCTCATCGGTGTTCATCAGTCCAGGCAAAGCCAAGCTAAGAGATGTGCTAGATCTCAACACCTCCGCACTCAAGGGAGACCCACATCTGAGCAGTCGTTCAGCTCAGAGCTGCCCATGTATGATGCCAAGAGAGACCACACACGCGCACGCATTACGGGGGCACACTAACACTACGGCAGATCAAAACACTTCAGATGGTGCCAGCATAGACTGCTGCCATCCCCAGATAAGACACGCACAGACAGACGCACACGCACTGTATAGAGAATGGAGGGATTTGCTTATCACCTCTAACCCAAAATCACATCATTGTTCCTGACAGTTGTCCTGGCAACCCGAGGAGTTCTATTTTAATAAGTCCCCTGGGTTTCACTCATTTAGAGCTGATCTGTATGTGCATGTCCAGTGAATTCATAACCCTACAGACCTCCATATATTATTCCAGATGACCTGTTTTTTGTTTATGTTCTCTAGTGTGATAAAGGTTCATAAATGTAAAATGTGCCTTGCATGAGTGAAATTCCTTCTTTCATGTTGTCTTGCATTAAAAATAAAGCCACTTCCTTATTGCATCCTAAGACTAACGCCCAACCCCATTTCTTATTTTGACCCCTACCTCTTGTTTTCGAGTGTTATATTACCCCTTGTTACATTGGGTAGTTATTAAAATCTTCCTCTATGAAATGGGACCCTCAAATAAAAATAACATTATTCATTAACAGCTACTAGTGGTGCTCTGTAAGTGACCTTGCCAGTCTGCAGTGACAGCAGGGGAGGGTAAAGTTCAGCAACTTCACTGCTGGGCTTATTTATTATTGCCCACCCGTAATTCTTCAGTGATATGAAGCTGAAGCCAGCTATTTGCCAAATTCTTATTTGAATTACCCTGTTCCACCTTAAAGGCTGCAGCAGTTACATTGCGGTGCCCCAAGTGTCAGACCTGCTTGGTTATTTAAGGAGGAACAGGAAATTAAGCTGGCTTGCTAGCTAGACAATAATCCCCATAGCTAATGCCCATAATACATTGAAACAACATTAAAAGATAATCACAATTATCACAATTTATTAAGTTATTATTTATTAATATTTGAAGTCTGTCTCCGAAAAACCTTCATTTAGAGGGACATGTCGCCCTAACACTTCACCCTACCCCTCTATCTCGATAAAAATTGGGACACCCTACACCCTAGGCATGAACATGCACAACAGAGGGGTAGGGCTAAGTGCTAGGAGCAAGGGGTGAAATGGGATTGGGCCTCAGTATGTTCCACCCACATGTAGACAGAGCATCTGACATCTTTTGTCCACAACTATCAGAATTTTGACAGCCGAATTCTGATTGGCTATATGGACACACATTTACAGTCCAAACAATTGCAAGTAGTTGCCTGGACCACAGTCTGAACCTTTAGAGTGACATAGTCGCTGGATTACATCTGCATTACAGTTTAAAAGTTTTTAAGAGTTTTTTGAAGCATTTAGTAGCTTTTAAAAGAGTTTGCAGATGAACCTGTTTTCTGTGGGGTTTTTTTGTTGCAGCTCCGCCCCTACCCTGGTTATTTTGACAGTCAAACTGCCCTTTCCTGCCAAAGTGTTTTTTTGTCAAGTTAAGTTGTTAAACATCTCTGACAATAGGTTTGATTGTTTGCGAGACAAATTATGCGAGAACTACATGGAAAGCCAGTGGCTCCTGTGCAAATCATTAGTTTGTTTAAACAAGACAGGACTTGCTTGCATAACATCTGACATGTGATTAGTTTGCAGACATAAATGATCCAATTCTGAGCTGTAAGGCTCTTTAATAGAACAAGTTGGCCTAAATTAGCTCTATTTTCAAAAGAATGGCCGAGTGTTTATGCAATATTGTTTTGATTTGCGAGGATGTGCACACTTTAATCATTATGTTTTATGATAGTACTGTTAAAGCAAAATGCTGTATCTCCAAAATGGACAGGAGAAAGAAAAAAAATCTAATTAACTCATAATAGAAGTTAATGTAATGTTTTTGTCTGAGCAATTGTGGACCATCTGTGCTGATCCATTCATTATGAAATCTTCACACAAATTAAAGGGCAGCTGGTATTTGCAAATTATGCAAAAAAGCAAACAACAACAAAAATAGAGATACACATGATGAACTATTTCGTCTTCCTGCTTCTTTAAAGGGTCCCTTCCAATTTTCCTCACCAGTTTGATGCAGTATGTAAACACTGTAAACGTTTCAAAGTGTTCTGTCCACTCCTCAGTCCAGTCAGACCATATATGGAAGCTAATCTACAAAAAAAAGCCCGTTTTCTGTTCACTGCTTTTTGTGATGTCGTGAAAACTAGCACATTAACATATATTCAGCCTATAGCAGTTTAGCTCCACCCACTCACACTGAGGTTATAAGGAGTGTTGCAACCTGGACTACTAACAAAAACAGCACATTTAAAAAGAGATTGTAAAATGGTCATGTAAAAATGAACTTGTGTTATATGAAAGCACATAAACATTATCAGAGGAAGGAAAGT
Source organism: Pygocentrus nattereri (assembly GCF_015220715.1). Classification (NCBI taxonomy): domain Eukaryota; kingdom Metazoa; phylum Chordata; class Actinopteri; order Characiformes; family Serrasalmidae; genus Pygocentrus; species Pygocentrus nattereri. The sequence goes on along the minus strand of NC_051240.1, from coordinate 6,739,491 downwards.
GTAGGTTATGTGCTCTACAAACTTCACTATCATCTCATCTTTATAGTCTCACTTCCCAACACATGGAGCTATTTCTAACACTTTTACGTTTTTCTCACTTCTTTACAGTCTGTTTCTGTTCAGTCAGACTGGTGGAGCTTTTCTCACACCTCTTTGGGGGTTCTCGGTTGGAGCTGCTTGTATGGAGTTGGTGGGATGTGTCCTTCCTCTACCTGTGCTGCTGTATTCAATCAGGTGAGTGTTAAAAATAGTGCGAGACACAATGCAGTTTTGGCGCGCTCACCAAGCGCGGTGAAAAAGCTCTTGAGAGCTGAGAGAAAAATGTGTGATGGCACTTCCTTCCTTCCCGGGCAGCGTTCCACCCTCACCCCTGACTAGACTATTTCAGGAGGCTGCACTGTGAGGAAAAAATGTCCAGGCGAAATGCTCACTGCGGACGGCAGGAGTGAGACAGAGTCTGTTCATCAGTGCTTTTCAGTGGTGTGAGTGTGAGTGTGCTCTCCTTTAATGTGTTTCTTTATGTACCTGTGCTCAGCTTATAGTAAGGTTGCATGTGTCAGTACTCCAAAGTACATACCATGCCTGGCTTGTGTTCTCCTGCAAGCAAAGATATCAAAAAATGATACCTTAGCAGGTGAAAACATTTATATATCTAATATAAATGTGAATAAGACTGTTGTCAGAATATTTTAAGATATTTCTAAGATATTTTTTTACATTTCATTTACCATAATAATTCATGATTCATTTTTACATCACCATTTTCCAATCATTCTTTATCCCTCAGATTGAAACAGGCTGTTTTTGTTGCTATGACTTTAAGACTAACATATGTACATGGTCTCTTTGCCCATGATTGGCTGCCCTGTGTTGCACCTCATTTAAAAAGCAGTCTGGGCTGAAACACTCCTTATAGCTTCAGTATGAGTGGGCGGGGTTAAACTGCTATAGGCAGGTATATGTAAATTAGTTGATTTTTTTTTTGTGGTGACATCACCAAAACAGTGAATTGAAAAGGCTGTTTTTGCAAGTTTCCATACACTCTCAGAAAAAAACGCTACAAAAGTCACCTGGGCAGCACCCCTCTTGTCACTAGGGTGGGACCCTCAAGGGTACATCTCAGTACCTTTAGTCAGGGAACATAATTGTACCATAATCCATTGAAATTATATTTTCTAAGTTGTATTGACTCCACACACCCTGTCTCGGCTCCAGGCTTTTTGTTTCATTGTTCTGTTTTAAAGTATTAGGTTATGAAGAGGCACGTACATTTACATTGCTTGTACCTTGATAGATGAAAAATGTACCTGCACACAACCTTTATTTCTAACAGTATATATGGACTGGGGAGTGAGTAGTTTAGCAGTAGTCACAGACTACATCAAAACCTTTTATTTCAACAAGTTCGGTTTTCTGTGATTTGGGCCCTTTAAGTAAATTTGTCTTATTCTGTTACTTGTTTCAAGACACAACGCAGATAAATTTTGTTTCAATAGAATAAGACCTAGATAAAAATGACTTACAACACATCTAGAAATAAGTTAAACAGTCTTATAATATTCTAACAACAGTCTTACAATGGGAAATAATACATCTATGCTAGATATAATAAAATATAATGATAAATTCCATCACTTTTTCAATACATCTGCATGATAAAATCAGTTAGGTTCAGAGTTATTCAGAGTGGTTTGGTGTGAAATGCTTCATTCTAGAGAAACCTATGGACTCAGAATTGTTCACAGTGGTGATGATAGGATGTCCACCTCTAAAACCTCTCACAGAAAATTATTACACAAAATAGTTATGAATACGCTGATGCCCGAGACAGCAGTTTACAATAGTTTTGTGAACTTTTTTCAGATTTATGGCTATTTTACCATTATCAATGTTACATATCCCCGCTGTTGGAACAAAACCATGTATCTCCAAAATGGTAAGAAGACAGGAGAAGGGAAAAACACACTTAACTTTTAATGTAAGTCAATGAAACGAGACATTTTTCAGTCATTTTGGGCCATTTCTTTGGGTTAAAACCTAAAAAATCTACAACTCTGAATGGCTTTGTTCATGTCTGGGTCTCAGATTCTTTTTTTTGCAGCGTATTATGCACATCGCTAGATTTGAGCAAAGTGAATAAGCACGCAGCTGCTGGAAGACATTCAGTGATCAGAGAAAAGCATCTCCTTGGAAGTGTGCAAAATTATCCTGGAAGTCCTTGGACAGAAAAGGATCTCTAATGAGGCATCATTTTCCCATTTCACTCATATCTCAAGTCTGTCGCTCACGCATAATGTTAGAAATAGAGATATTAAGGCTTCAGGGTTGCTGCTACACCTGTTTTTAGCTATGCAAGTTCATATTTATAGATACCAGTGTGTCATACAGTGCCAGAAACCACATAAGCAAGTCTATTAGGGATTATTGAAGAACTCCACACAGTTTGAAGTGAGTGTGATGATTAATGCATGATGCTAATTGGCAAAATCTAAGCTTACACAGCTTGAGAGCGACAATAATCTACTAAAGATGGAAATAAATACGCAAATATCAAATATAAAATATCTTAGTTGATCATCACTGTTGGAACAAAACCATGTATCTTTAACTTTTCTAAGTTTTAACGTGAGTTAATGTATAAGGATTTTATTCAAAGTCATTTTGAACCATTTGTATTGGTCCATTTATCATAGAATCTGGATACAATATAAATAGCAGCTAGCGCTTTCAAATTCTGGGAGAAAACAGAGACAATATAAGGGAAATATTTTACGATTACTACTTTAAGTGACCATAATCTTTATAAGAACTTTATCAAGCAACCTTAAGCACCACAAAATGCTTAACAACAAATGTAAATCAACAAAAAGTGGTCATTCCAAAAAAGTGAGCGCAAAATACGTGCGTACCTGATCAGGATGGCCACGCCCACATCCTCACAGCTCTCGTAGACTCTCGCCCAGGTGTTCTGAACAATGTTGCACTCCAGGTCACTGAGCGGCTCGGCGCGCTCCCTCCGCTCCGGCTCTCCCTCGCCCCTCTCTTTCTCCATCCCGCAGGTGCACGGTGGGGAGCCCGGGCCCGAGCCGGGCGATGAGGGGCCGATCAAGGGCTGAGGGGGCGGAGAGGGGCGGCGCAGGAGCCGCAGGGGGCAGCAAGAGCGCAGGGCCACGGAGCAGAGAGAGCAGAGAGTGTCCAGCGTCCCTCTCACCCCTTGCCCCTCGCCACACCCTTGGGCAGGCAGGATGCCCTCAACTCCTTACACCCGTCTATACGTACGCCGTCTCCCTCCCTCTCTCTCTCCTTCTTCCTCGTCCTCTGCCGCGCACCGTCCAAGCTCTGTGGTCTCTCTCACGCTCTTCTCTCTCCCGCAGATGTTGTCGGCGCTCTGAAGTTGTGGCTGTGCGAGGCTCCGAGATACGAAGCGTGAGGAGGAGAGGGAGGGAGGAGAGTGGGTGTGTGATGGAGAGAGAGAGAGAGAGAGAGAGAGAGAGGGAGTGAGAGATGGAGAGCAGGAGAAAGAGAGGCAGAAGGAAAGAGTTGAAGGAGGAGAGGGTGAAAGAGAGAAATGATGGAGAAAGAGAAATGGGGAGGGGGGAGAATTCTTGTGTTACCTAACAACCCTTTCCTCTCTGTTCTTTGTCAACATGAATGCTCTCTCGCTTTGTCTTTGTCACACGCGCTCTTCTGGGTAGCTGTAAATTACAGCTGTGTTTCTCCCTTCGTGGAAAAAGTCACATAGACAAACAATGGAAGAACAGGCACATGCTTACTTGCTTGCTTAGGGTAGTCCACTGTGGTGTCTGGTCTGGTGGTGTTTGTGTGTATGGGACCCATTTTCAATGTTTACCAAAAGAAAAATTAGGTGATTTGTTATTATTTTAACCCCCGATTCTTTGGCCTTTGCTCATTTTCTGTGAAGAACATGTAAAATAACTCATCTTTAATGACTTCACACAGTAAACCCCCCACACATTTATACTACACGTGGTGTTGGGGTGAACCTGCGGGGAGTAAAAGTGTGGAGGTGCTGTGTCCTTCACTCTGTTTTCCTCCTACATGGCCTGTTGTTAGTTTGTGTGTGTGTGCGTGTGTGTGTGTGAGGGTGGACAACATGGGTGGGCTGCTGACTGGCTACAGCTGCTAAAGGAAAATTGATTTAGGAAAAACAATAATGCGGTGGATCTACCAGACCACTGAATAACAAACACATCAACGCCACACAAGGGTTAAATGAAAATTACATTGAAGTGAACCACCTTAACTGATTGTAATATTATTTATTCAAAACTTAGTGTGTAATTACAGCTTCTATTCTTTTCAGAAGACTCGCTTTTTTCAAAGAAATCTGCAGGGATATTTTTCCTCTTCCACTCTTGAAAGGTCAGTTCATATGGGGTAAAGAAAATGGTTCTATAAATGTTTTTTTGCACCATGAAAGGGTTCTTCAGATTGATGGAAAATGTGCATGAATGTGCTATACATGGCTCTATATAGAACCTTTTTGATAAGGGTTCAATATAACACCTAAAGGTCTTCTTCTATTGTTATAATGTCAAGCTTGTAACAATAAAAGAACTTGTTTTGTTGCTGTATGAAGACACAAAGAACCATTTGCATGATAAAATACTTCTTTGCACCATGAAAACATTCTTCAGATTGATGGAGAATGTGCTGTATATGGTTCTATGTAGATCTTTTTGAAAAACATTCTTCTGTTTGGGTGCAAAGAACTCATTAATCATGCAAAAATTTCTTTGAGTGTTCATGGTATTAAAGAACCCTTGAAGAACTTTTTTAAGAGTGTAGAAGCTGGTTGCAAGTATTCCCAAACACATTCAGTGATGTTGAGGTCTGGACTCTTGCTTTTTTGTTTGATGTGCCTATCTCATTTTCTCATAGAGGCTTTTTGATAGCTACACATCCTTTCAGACCCACAGCGCTGAGTTGTCTTCTCACAGTGTACGAAATACTCTCTGGAATATGGGGGTCCCATGTTGGCTGGCCACTCCAGCTTTGGCTGGCTGCTAACTCACTTGCCATAGCGGCACTGATGCTAGCTTCAATGGCAGCGGTATGTTTGGTTTGATGGTAATGCACTCTTCCTTACATTAACTGTACATCATCCTTACATCATCAGACTCTTGGGAAATGGGTGAACCAGTTTGCTACAGCACCACCCTGAGGCAGAGCAGCGCTGCAGCTTTATCTAGTTAAGAATATTAAAGACGGAAGTTTAGCAATTGCAGGTGAAGCAGCTGAACAATGAACTTTCCCTGAATTTGCACTTGAGAGTCTGTTTCTCTATAATGGTCAACATTTCATCATACATTTTCTTTAGGACCCCCTAGAATTTTGATTTTGAGACATTCAGGAGGTCCAAGACGCTAATTGGGGAGTCCTAGAACCCCTGGATTTTGTACTTTTGTCTTCACACAGTGCAACAATAGCTGTAGATTGTTTCAGATCTGAAGCAGCTTAATTTTCCCCTCTCTCAAAGATGAAAGCTTTAAGTGCTATTTATCTGATGGGGGCAGTTTTGGTGTCTACCAGGTCTTGCATGGTTTGAGTAACTCTTTGACCTTACTTATGCAAATGTCTCATGAAAATGTGTAACTTGTGCTTAGTGGCTGTCAAATAACTGAAAGGTGGTCTCTGACATTGGGACAGTACTGTAGGTTCTGTAACATCTGATGTGGGATGCACACTGCCTGCCACAGATAGCTAAGGCCTGATGTGTTGTGTCAGGTGCAACAATGGCTCTCCTACGCTTCTTCACCAGGCTACTTCCCCATGGAAACGTTTCACCAGGCAATTTTCAGCAATGCTGCCTATAGATACCTTACAGTTGGAAAGCTGTATTCTCTCTTATACCATCCAGATGGTGTGGTCAGGCTACAGAAATTAAAGGAGAATGATGGTGGTCAGGGCCAAATTAAGAAAATTAAGATGGTGCCTCTGGGCTTTAGAGTTATGGTGCCCCACCCTCAAGAACTCTAGAAACATAACAGTCTCCCGGTCAAGCACTGCGTTTATATATTATGTCAGTAAAGGTTTTGCTGAAGACTTGTCCTCTTCATTCTTCACAAATTATCTAAACTGAACTAAAGTTAGCTTCTCTCAAGCTGAGGCCTTGTCAAAATTGGAATAAACTCATGATGAGTGAGTTTCTAGTGGGCTGTCTTTTCTATGAAACTTAAATGTTTGTGTCATTATTTCTAGAAAACTAAAAGTTCATGATATTTATAACATGAATGTAAATATACTTATTGCTGCATTATGGTGATTGTGTAATCAGCCTGCAGGTTGGCTTTTCTAAGTGACTTTATTTGCTTTCTCTGCCTGTAAATTTTCTCCCAGAGTAGAAAGGATGAGACAAAATTCTACCTCCTAGACCGAGCAAAATATGGATGCACTCAATATGGGATTCAAGAAAAACTTAGGTCAGGGTACAACTTAAGTAGTCCACTAAATGGCTTCTGATGGGAGACAAGTTTCACCATGATTTAGTGTAGTATAGACCCCTGTTGGCGTAGGGAGGAACCAGCAACAGATGTAACAATCCAGTAATTGCTTTCAAGGCATCCTGGAAGTTACGCATGTCTTGCTTGTGGAATTTCTTGAGTTTTGATAATCTACTCTCATTCTGCAGCTGTCACAGTTCTTAAAGATGGCAAACACTGTGTTGGTTGGCTTTGTACAGTCTTTGCACACTGTCCAGAAGAATGGAAATGTTCCATATTTTCATTAAACTAATTCTGATGATTCTTATTGCTTGACATGATGGCTTGAGCTGGTGACTGGTGAAGTGGACAGGAAGCTGGTGCTCAGAAGCCTTAGATCTTTTGCATTCCCAACTCCTTTTAAATTACTCAATTCCCAACTCTATTCAGATTACTTCTTTCAAAACCTTGTAACTGGTTTCAACTCTCATTACTCTTACGAACCATAAGGGCATCATCCAGCAATGGGTAGAATCATTCTTTTACAGCGTCTTTGATGCCAGTGTTTCGGCTCGGCATGAGCACTGAGGGAGGCATTTTGTTTTATTGCTAGTGCAACTATGAGCGTGACTGTTGAAGTTGATCTTGTTTAAAATGACAGAAGGAGTGCAGAAAAGAAATGGACTCCTGCAGTAAGGGGGTGATCAGAAATGACTAATACTTTGGATACCATCTGAAAGCTTGCTTTCTGCTTGGAGTGTGCTCCACTAGCCCCTGTTTTCCCACAGCAGTGGGGCAGCAGTTAGCTGAAGCCAGGGCTTTAGAACGTCTAGTTACAGTGTTTGGCCACAAGGAAACCTGGCAGGACTTTTGGTTGAGAAAAGCAAGCATGCATGATGGCTGGAGGAAGCATGTGCTAGCCGTCGTCCTCCCACTTTGGTAGCATCGTGGGACTGGGGGGGAGACCTAGCTGGTGGGTGGAATTGAAAGTGAGAAAATTGGGCAAAAAAGAAGTCTGTCAAATGCTTAAAGAGAAAAGGAGAGAGGAAAAAAGAGACAGAACAAGACAGACAGACACACATACATTCACACAGAAAGTTGCTCTGGAGCTTAAGGAACAAGTCACTGTATCTGAATTCGCCAGTCTCTGGAGATAAGACAGATCTTGGCTATGAGCGAGAGAAACTAGGTCCATGAACCATATTTAAGTCCATCCATTTTAATCTGTGCTCATCACACTGGAGGAAGAATCATTCTCTCATATCAGGGATTAGTCTATTGAGTTTTGGCTGAGAGAAAACCTAAAAGAGTAAACGTGGTAAAAAAAAAGAGAACAGAGCTCATTACTAAGACGAATAAGCTATACATGACTTGGGTACATCAGTGTAAGTTATTGTGTTTGTGGTGTATTTCTATGTCCTGCTGCAAGACTGCATGTAAATGCTGCCAACCCTATCCCCCAAGAGATCAGCTCTGGCTTCTTTAACTTTTTTTCCTAATAAAAGCTGCAGATTTTGGTGCAAGAGAGACAAAAAGACAAAAAGAAGAAACAATGCAGTAGAATGCCAAAATCTGCAGTAAGGAGCAGTAATTGCAGTAATAATGACCCGATGGGTCTAAATCTAAATTGAGTCTAAACTGAAGTCTCTGGAAGTAACAGAAGGCAGTATGTATGCCTCAGAAACGAGGAAAGATTCTTTGAACCATGTCTATGATCTTCACGACCACTAAGACTGAGCTTTGGAGGTGTGTAAGAATGTCTTTGTCCATCACTTGTGCTACTAAATGAGAAACAGGTAATGTTGAAGAAAACTACACAAATGAGTGGTCAACTGCTAACAGTCTAGTATCTTAGGGTGACAAGACATCCCCGTTTTACAGAAATGGTCCCTGTTTCACAGAAATGGTCCCTGTTTTACAGAAATGGTCCCTGTTTTCGTTGGCCTGTCCCTGGCTGGAGCTGTCCTCAGAAATGTCTCCATTGTGTGAGTGACTGTGATTTGAAAACACCAGAAAGTCCAAAAGCACATGGTGTGTGAACCTGAAGCGAACATGTTACTGCATGATGCACTGTAAGTGGCATGAGGGTGCACAGCTCTGAATTTAACCTCCTTCTTACCATGAGTGGTACTTCGTTCAAAGGTAATGAATTTGAAGGGAGATTTGCAGAGCAGGTTCGCCTCTTTGGGCATGCGTATGAGAGCTCTTATCATTTCACAGAGACTACAGCAATGAGAGGAGCACACACTGTAAATGCTAACGTGTTGGCTTAAGGTTTACATGCTGCCTGTGGAGTCTTGTCTGACCCTCTGCTGTGAAAGTATATTGCGCTTACAGTAGAAATATTCTGAGTACGCTCTAGCAGTATTCTCTGTGAAATACTCTCATATATGCACCAGGCAAACCTGCTCAGCAAATCTCCCTTCAAATTCACTCATTTTGAATAAAGGGCCACGCATGGAGGTGCATGGTCTTGCATGACAATTGCGTATTTTTTAGCATGTGCAACCTGTACCTGCAGTCTCTTTTTCCTGCCAAAATATTTGATATGAATTATGGGTAACACTTAATTTGGAATGGTCCCTTGTAGATGACTAATAAACTCTGAACTGGTTATCAGTAACACATCAACAACATATCAGTGAAGTAGCAGTAGTGAAACATCTGAATACACTGAAGTAAATCTATTGTAGATGTTCTGTTGATACATTACTTAAGTAGATGTATTGTTAATACATTGTTTTGCCAGAAGTATTCGCTCGTCTGCCTTCACACACATATGAACTTGAGTGACATCTCATTCTTAATCCATAGGGTTTAATATGATGTTGGCCCACCCTTTGCAGCTGTAACAACTTCAACTCTTCTGGGAAAGCTTTCCACAAGGTTTAGGACCGTGTTTATGGGAATTTTCGACCATTATTCCAGAAGCGCATTTGTGAGGTCAGACACTGATGTTGGGTGAGAAGGCCTGGCTCACAGTTTCTGCTCTAATTCATCCCAAAGGTGATCTATCGGGTTGAGGTCAGGAGGCCAGTCAAGTCCTTAGACCAAACAATGATTATGTGGGTTGGTGCTGAAATCTATTGAGCCACTGAAGTTTAACCATTTTTTAAATTGTAGTTTATCACAGCTTCACTCAGGATAGCAGACTAATGTATGGTTTTCTGACATGATTTACTAAGTTTCTTAGTTACTACTCAATTTTATCAGTTGGCCTTCACTAGTTTATCACAGTAAAACCGACAACCGTCAAATAGGCCTACATGAAACTGGAAATGTGCCTGGAAATATGCTATAGCACATACAAAAACATTGGATATTTTAATGATATATTCACTGCTGATCTGGAAATGTCCCTGGTTTTATTTCAGAAATCTGGTCACCTTATAATAGCTACATACACAGCACCCCCTACAACCCCCATCTGATTCCATCTTTCACTCCAACACCAATCTCTGGATGTGCTCTAAAATTATTTATCTTCTAGATGGGTGGTATTTGAGCATCTGTCACTGAAACTGCTAACTACAATAGCATTAGCGTCACTCAGCAGGGTACCGCTCAAAGAACCACAGAACAATTTCATTTTTATGTTTCTGTTACTTCAACACCAGTCACTTCTGTTCCTGTCACTTCAACGCCAGTCAATCTAAGGTTTTATTCTCTAAATCTGGGTTTTTTTAAGTATCAGTTTGCTGGAACTGAATGTACCTTTCTCATGTTAACTTAGCCTAGAAGGCTCCAGTTTAAATTACTACAGAATAGGTTCCATTTTGGCTTTCTGTCGCTCCAGCACCAATCAGTTGACTTTGCTTTCACTGAAAGTATTTACCATATATACATGTGATGGCAGAGCACCTGTGAGTCGATTCTGTACTGGGGTGTTTGGATCTCTTTAGCCAAGCTAGCTAGAAAAGTGGAGGCAGCTAGCATTAACTTAGCTAGAATGCTACAGCTCTAAACACCACAGAACAGGTTCAATTTAAGCTTTCTGTCCCTCCAACACCGGCCACTCAACTTCACTTCCTCAGATTTGAGCCATTATCTTCTAAACCTTCATCAGTAAAGCTTTTATTAGTCAGATTTGAACATGTTTTAGAGTCAGTAGTGCTGGCAGCATGTTAGCTAAGCTAATAGCTACTTTCTCCTGGTTATCAACATTGTTTAACAATAAGAAATTGGGGTTAGTTTGAAGTTCTGACATTTATTGAGTGGTGGATTTAAAACGCTGAGCTATTTGGCGTCTGTGTGAGTGAACTGAATTTATTTGATTGTTTTTGGGCTTGAAATAACAGAGCAGACTACAGTGACAGAATATCGACATCAGTGACAGAACAAATCAGTGAATAGCTGCATCGGTACATCATCTCACCAAGCGGATCTGTGGCCCTGACTAAGGTTAGCTAACCGTGCAAGAAAATATCCCCAGAGTGAGCTAAATACACAAAAAAGGTGAGAGTATTGGCCACTGGATCAATGTCCCCATTCCACTTGTGTAGACAGGTCTTTCCTAGCTCTGTCTGTAAGGAACACCCCCCCACCCGCACCCCCAAGAGCGCTCTGCCCATGAGTCACAGCGTGACACAGTTTGCAGAGAATTGAAGCTGAACTGCGGCTCTGCTGGTCACTGATGCACGGGGCGACCCCCTGGTCATCATTGTGGAGCTGCCATGGTGATCTGACAGAGCGAAGACATCAGAGCCGACAGTCTGTCTGGTTGTGACGTGATGCGCCCGGCCTTCTTGTCCACAGACCAGTGATTCAATGCTGCTGCTGACCCTCTCCACATGAAGAACTGATGCTGTTCATAACCCACTTACACAGTCTGATAGTCACACTTTAACTAAGGGTCATTTCTTTTGCCTGACACAGAGGAACCCTTCAGTGGAGATCCCCCATCATTTTTCCAAGACTTGTCCTTTTACTAGTGACCAGAAAGGTTTAGATTCTCTCACAAACTGATGTCCTGTGAATATAATGTCTTTTACTGTAATGTGTATCACATACGGCCTATCTTCGCTACATGAGAATATATTTAATCATGTAACTTAATAATAAGTATATGTTTAACTTTATTATTTCTTTCACTGCTCACTTTATTAGAACCTCTTCTGTGTAGCTGTGTAGTTGATGTTTCTAATAAAGTGGGCAGTGAGTGGAAGCACACGGTAGGTGTTTCTGTTAAAGTGGCCACTTTACTGGAAACACAAGGTAGATGTTTCCAGTAAAGTGGTGAGTGAGAGGACCTACAAAATAGGTATTTCCAATAATGTGACCAATGAGGGGAAGCTTGTTTCCAGTAAAGTGGCCAGTTAGTGGACATACAATGTAGATGATTCTAATAAAATGGCCAGTGACTGGAAGCACAAAGTAGATGGTTCTAATGTGGCCAGTAGGCGGAAGAACTGAATATGAATTTTTATTGAAGTGGCCAGTGAGCGGAAGTACAAGGCAGGTGTTTCTAATAAAGTGGAGATATAGTGGAAGTACAATGTAGCTGTTTCCCATAATTTGGCCAGTGAGTGGAAGTACAAAGTAGGCGTTTCTAACAAAATGGCCAGTTAGTAGAACTATAAGGTAGGTCTTTCTAATAAAGTGGCCAGTGAGTGGAAGTACATGGTAGAGGTTTCGAATAATGTGGAAGGTAAGTATATGAAATGGTATGTTTATGCTGGGCCATACAGGTAGTGAGAGTGGAAGTTTGAAAACTAAAAAAAACTAAAACTAAACACCTGTCCTCCATTTTCAGTCCCTAATTGGTGCTTAGTTGGCATGGTGTTTTAGTATTAGCTGGACTCCCATCAACAGCAGTCCAACAGCCTGGCAAACGAGGCCTGCCATCTCGAGAGGCAGTTTTAATTTATGTTTGTGAGGAGGATGAGTGCACATATACATGTGTTCATATATGCCCATGTGTATGTGTTTCCCTTATCTGTGTCTGTGGTGGTTTGGGGGGATTCACACTGCACCAAACTGTGGATCCAATGGAGAATACAAATTTAGTGATGTGTTTGTGTGTGTGTGTGTGTGTGTGTGTGTGTGTGTGTGTCAGTGTCATGGAAGGGAATCCATTTGCATGCATTCACCATTCTCTTTAGCACAGAGTCGTGACTGCAGGAGGAAGGCATTCAGTCAGTAAATGTGTCCTTTTCTTTTGCTTTGCAACTTCACTGCAATCCTTCGGCTCTCATGCAGCCATAGGCGCTTTAGGCGGCTAAACATTTGCATGTTTCTGCAGTGAAAGAAAGGAGCCAAAGGCAAGTCTATAGTTCTGGAGTGTTACTGTAACAGGACTGTTACTACTACTGTGCCACTCTGGAAATGATTGATATTCAACAAAAATGATATCAACTGCTAAATATTACCAGCAAAACCAATGAACACACAGTCAACAGTACACAGTATACAGAGCCGAATGAGCTGTACAAAAGGGTGCAAACTGACTTTGTATGTGTCCATTCAAGACCACAGGGGAACTTCACCCAATTTCCAAATTTTCTGCTTACCTAATGGTGAAGATATAAATAAAGTCATCAGATTTGTTCACAGTGGTGGTGATAGGAACCAGATGTTTGGAGATGTTTTATACCTTTGAAGCCTCCCTGACAGAAAGTTATTGATAGAATTGATTATGAATACACTGCCTGATGACTGAGACAATAGCTTTGAGAAGGTTTTTGGCCTAAAACATGTTCCTAATATCCAGTCATTGTAGAAAATTACATGTAAGGCAAAATAGTTCCCAAAGAAAACTCATTTTTTGTGATGTGGTTTTCCATCATTTTGCCATCATCAAAATGAGCTAATAAAATGTCTCTCTCTCTGTTGTAGACATGATGACCCCTGGTTCCTATCACCACCACTGTAAAGAAATCTCACTCTGAGTTTCTCTACAGTTAACCATCTCACATCAAATCACACTGAATGACTCTGTTTACATCTCAATGACTGAATTATGCTGTAGGATTGGTGGAATCTCCTTTAATAAGACCACAGTTATTCAGAACTGTAGGTTTTCATATGTACTGATAGTATAGATGTTCATTCAGCACTGGTCCTTTTACTGTGTACAACAAACAGTGTATTCTCAGTGTATCCAAGCCTAAAAATGTGTTAGCCTAGCAACTGGTGAACAAGACATTAGTCTTATATTCACATCACAACCTCATTTATGATTAAGTGTCGTCTGCTTCTCAGAAACAAATGCCGTTCGAGATGCTGTCATGCGTTTGGCTGATTTGCTAACCCCTGTTTTTTCCCTGACACAGTGGCTGTCAGTCAGACGTGGCGGCATCGAGGGGGTTTCAAAGCCGTTTCACCCCCGAGGGTCGATCTTCATATCTCTAAATTACCCAGTTTCAGCCCTCGAATTCTCCACCGCAGGCTGTCACTGAAGCAGCTTCCATCTCTGCATGACCCCAGTGCAAATGAGTGTTTTTTCCCTGTCTGTAAATCAGGAGCTGCTCTCAGGCTGAGGCAGCTGAGCTAACGTTTATTTACACGTCGACGAAACGAATCAGTCATCCTAACAAACTGTTTGAACAGCCGCTTGAACATCTCGAGAACAAAAAGTCTCAAAATGAAGTCCCAATCTGATTTTAAGGTACATACAAAGAAAAGAGTCCGATGTCAGACACTTGCCGTCCTTCTTCATTTGCGTTCTCATTTTGGAGTTCAGGAGCGCCGCTAAGTGCCTTTAATGCTCACTGTGGCGGGCCTGTCCAGCCTAGAGTAAGTCATAAGGCACTGTTTAACTAAAGCAGTGCTAGACTCTTGAAGCAACACCAGTTTATTTACCACAGTTTTCCAAAGGCTGCATTTCACAGAATGATAGTAGCGAAGTAGCAAGCTAGCTAGCTATTTAGCATGTTGTGTTCAGCTAAAGCACTCCAGCGAGAGCTTTACGAGTCTTTTAACCCAGTTATATCTTGTCCAGAAGGTCTTCTTTGAAATAACATAGCCCAGCTGTCACAGTCTTTGTATAAAACGACGTTAGCCTGCTGGCTAACTGCTGCATTCTGAATTGTGCTTTGCCCACATGGTCCCCCAGTAGCTAATGTTTAATAGCAGCTAATGTGAGCTACCTAGCGTTTTATATGTAGCAGCGCTTTGTCAGTAAACTACCTTCTTAGTAATCATTACAGTGTTTTTCAATCTCTGACTCAGGTAACCGTCTGGGTGCCCACAGAACTGCATCTATGATCCTAAGGCAGAGCGGCCTGGCAAGGAGACCCCTGTATCCAAATCATCTCGCTTTCTTGTCTTAACTGGACTTATATTTAAAAATGTACGGCGCTTAATGTCTATATTTACACAGCCTCGCGTGTAGAGCCGAGCACATCTTGTCTTTCTTCGTGGAGCGCAAGAACTCGAGGCTGAATGCTAACATTAGTTAACTCTTTACACTGTAGTAGTTCTAAGAATAGCAGTCGACACATCTGCACGACGTAATACGGCTCTGTGACTTTGTCTTCACCTGGAAGTGTGAAGAATTTGCTAAATGGCTTCAGCTGCAAGTGTTACCAAAAACAGAGGAGACCATCCTGGAGGACCATTAGGTCGTGTTGATGCCCGTCTGAAACTGGCACCAAAAGCCGTAGAACTGGAGCCTTCAGCGCCAACGGAAGAAACAGTTTTCTGACGCCAGAAGGGAAATGCCCCTCAGGCGAGAGACCCCTGGGGCACGCTTTGGCCCAATCTCATTTCTTATTTTTACCCCTATCCCTTGTTTTCAAGTGTCACCTTGCCTCTTGGAACTGAGTTACAAGGGGTAGTGGTTGAAATCTTCCTCTATGAAACGGGACCCTCAAATAAAAAAGGATATTACTTTATTAACAGCCACTAGCGCTGCTCTGTAGACGACCCTGCCAGTCTGCAGTGACAGCAGAGGAGGGGAACGTTTAGTAACCTCGCTGCTGGGCTTTAGTTACATTTAGGGAATCATATGCATGTATTTCTGACCTCTGACGGACAGATGATTGACATAAATTGCTAGGGTCACTGTGCGAGTCCAGCTCAGAGGGGTATGGAATAGGGCCCCTGTGTCCACATCTCGCTGGCGTCACTACATCAACAACATGACTCCTACAGGCTTTAAAAGGCCATGTCTTTTGGGCCATTTGAACAGGTTTCATTTTTAATTGACCAAATGATGGTAAGGATTCCCGGTGTTATTTTAATCATGAGTACGGGACACTAACAACACAAGAAATCATGTGTAGACTGAACTAAAGGCAAAGAGACAGAAGATTTTTTGATGATCCTTTGCTGCCCTCTGCTGGCCAGTTCCGGCACTTCTCTCCCGTTTTTTTATCCGAGAAGTTGAGTTACACGTCAGAGCGGGAGCCTGTAACCTGTGAGCCGGACGTGTACGGTGACCTCAGCGGTTTATGTGTATCAGCTGACCGTCCGAGGGCGGAAAGACGATGGAACGTGTGGCGGAGATGCCGAGCGGCGACGGTAAGAAAGACATAAAAATCAAAACCGCTCGGAATCGAGGCGGATGTACGCTGGAGGGGCAGAACAAACCCCGCGCTGCGCGTTAATTCTCCGCGAGGATGCACGTAACGGAAGGTACCGCTGCTGCTCGAGCGTGTAACGTTTTCTTAGCGCGTAGCCTCCATGATCCTGAGGGTTTTTATTTTCCACCCGTATTGGGAGAAGTCCCACCCCTTCGCGCTGGGATTGGATGGAACTCTCCCGCGGCTCATCAGCATCGGCTAGTTAGCCCCGCCCCGAGTTCTCTGATTGGTTAGAGTATAATTTATCCTGCGCTGAGATTAGTGAGCTAACGTCTCCCACGCTGCGATTGAATGGTTTTATCTGGCATCCTACGCTGTCCTTATTTTCAATAAATAACATATACAGAAACATTTAAATAAAGAGATGACACAACACGGCCTAACTAGCTAATAACAGCGCAGTGTCGTACCATCTCTTTATGTCATGTTATTTTTTATCGAGAAGTGAACAAAGGCAATTATCAGTCATTTGTACAAAACGTTTTGCTTTGTTGTTCCTCCTCATCATATGTACATAATGATCCATTTTAAATTATACAGAATTAGGATTCATTTTTAACCACAATTTGCATTTATGAATATGCAAATTCCCCACAAATACTGAACGAACTAACGGCTGAAGCGTTCTAGAACGTCGGACTGCTTGTGATCGAACTCTTAACCAATCGCATCGCAGGTGGGGCGGGGCTTGGCGGAATACGGGTGGGGAAACAACACCGCGGTGCAGAAGTCAGCACTTGTGCGCTCCTCTGCGATTTCTACGAGCGACGTCACTTCCCGGAATGATGGCAGAAACGCTGGCTGTAGCCCCGACGGTCTGGGCATCTTATTTTCCAGCAGAGAGCAGAAGTGCGAGCGGTTACAGAGTCTCATGTCCCCAGTAGTGGGTTAAAAGAGCTTATGCTGTGCTGAAGGGCTTTATGCAGCAGCAGTAAAGCGACAGTGAGGTTTGTTAAGTGTTTTCCATGTCTATTAAATAAAGTGTCAATCAGTGAATTACGAAGCTGAAGTCAGCCGAATTTCCCCGTTCCACCTTAAATGAATGGAAGTGCTGCACCATTTAAGGTGGAACGGGGAAAATCGAGCAAGAGGCTTGCGAATAGGAAGGCAGCTCCAGCCTTGTCGATGAATAACAGGTTATTAAGGTAAATTACGTTGTAATAAGCAGCCAGTCTCTGAATAACCGGAGCCTGACCCCAGGCTGCTGCTGAGGATCAGTAGAGATGCTCTTTCTCAGGTCTTCTCATATTGTAAGAGTTTGTTTCACCTTGTTCAGCTGAGATTCATTTCAGTCTGTGTTGTAGTCTTTCTTATGAAACAGGTCCATTTCAATCCAAGGAAAAGGGGGATTATGTTGAAGGGGAACTCCACCAAATTTTCAAATTCTCAGCATCATTAATTTGTTGAGATGTCAGGCAAAGCGATTCAGAGCAGTTTGATGTGAAATTCTCTCTAAATACATTCTAGAGACACGTACCGCGTCAGAGCTGTTCACAGTGGTGGTGATAGGAACCGGACGTCTGCGGAGTTTCATTGCTCAAATTGAAAACGAATTTAATTGAGCAAATTGGCACAAAGGAAACATTTTCAGATTGATCACAGTTTTATCATCATTTCATTTAAAAGCTCAGATGATGTGTAGGTTCACTAGAGGTTTTGAATAGGAAATAAAATGGCTGTATTTTAACTGTAGATGTTGCAGAATCCACCACAGTGAAGAAATCTGAGTCGGTGTGTTTATTTACAGTGAACGTCTGCAGAGTGAAACACTCAGAATGACTTTATTTACATCTCAAGCAATAAATTATTGTATTTAAGAAAAAAAAATAGGCGTAACTACTAATTATCTGTCATCTTTCATTCCTTCTTTGTCTTTCTCTTCTCAGGGTTCACCATGGCCGGCCCCTCCACAACTCCCCGGAAGCGGCAGGTGCGTTTCTCTGCCCGTCATGACATCCTGCTCTTGCGGGAGGTCATCGCCCAGAACCCCTTCACCTCCAAAGAATCGGGTCGCATCTGGGCCCGAGTGGGGGAGATCATCACCGCTGCCCTGCAGGACGAGAACTTTGAGGTGGACGGCCGCAGATGCAGGGAGAGAACCATGCTGCTGCTCGACTACTATAAAAAACAGGACTTTCCCAGCCTGCGCAGGTGAGTGTAGTGGATGGTGTCTTGTTTTCTTCCCACTAGAATAGCTCGGCGGTTCAGAAATAATGATAATAGACACAGACATGCTTTTGTTTTGTGCATGGCAGAGATATAGCATGACATGTAGTGTAAATTCTCTTTATATAGTACAAAGTCGCTGGAACAGAGGGTGTTTGTTACTGATTAGTTAAGTTAAGTTAAGTGATACTTTTTTGATCCCACAACTGGGGAAATTCCACCTCCCCATTTAACCCATCCGTGAAGTGAAACACCACATACACACTAGTGAGCACACCCTATCCACGGCGCCCCGGGGTTGAGGTTAGGGTTAGGTTGAGGGTTAGGTGTCTTGCTCGAGGACACCTCAGTCATGGACTGTCGGCCCTGGAGATCGAACCGGCGACCTTCCGGTCACAGGGCCAGATCCCTAACCTCCAGCCCACGACTGCCCCCGGGGTTGGGTGTTATACGTAGTCCTGCACCACTGGCATCATTTTATTTGCCTGGTTAGTCCTACTTTCCTGGTGCAGTGACTGCCTTGACTGCAGTGACTGCCTTACCCTGAATCCTTGAAGACTCTGGTTTGTGAACGTCTGCAGTACAAGACAGTATCTGAAAGGCAGACGGGTTTTGGTGTTGGTGATGGATGATGTAGTTAAGAATCAGTAGTTAAGGTCTTTGATCCCAGCTGCTGCCATGGGAATTCCACAGTTTTTCCAAATTTTTTATATAATGTGATCTTTGGGATTCAAGTCTTTTCAGAATGGCTTGGTGTGAAATGGTTGATTGTACAGACTCAGATTTCTTTACAGTGGTGCTGATGGGAACCAGGGGTCACTATGACTACAACACAAATGTAGCCGTTTTATTTACTATCCAAAACCGCCAGTCAACCTGTCAATCAACAGTGTTTCCTCTAGAAATTCTTCACCCCCACCCTCCAGCACAGTACACTGACATCATGCCGCATGTATAACAGTGCATATGTGGATGCACATCAAAAGGTACTAAAATTTGGAAGAAAAATAAAGTGATGCTACAGTTACAGTTGTACTACAGTACAAATCAAAACACTGGTGATTAAAAAAGGGTTTACACCTCCTACATTTTATTCTTTACAGAAAAAAAGAGTATCAAATGTAAAGTTGCATTACTTGCTGAAGTTATTAAAATAGTAATAAGTAATGATGCTATTTTAACTAGTAATCTGTTGCGTATTATATTCCAGAAATTACCATCCCAACATATACATTGTTTACATCATTTTACTGATGTTTACTGAAGGAATGTTATGGATAGTCAATTAGTCACTTAGTATTTAGTAACAATTCGTTGTCCATAAACATCAGTAGAGAATAATATAACAAGGCAAGTACCCTTTTATAGTCTATCTACAGTCTAGTTTAATCTACATTCTTATAAAAGGTGGCTCCTCAAGGGTTCCTTAGTAAAGAAAATGGTTCTACATAGAGCCATGGCCACTCAAAGAGCCCTTTACATGATTAAAGGGTTCTTTGCATCATGAAATGATTCTTCAGATGGAAAATATGCATGAATGTGCTACAGATGGTTCTGTGTAGAACATATTTGAAAAAGAGCTTCTCTATTATTACAATGTCAAGGTTATAACGATAGAAGAACCCTTTTGGGTGCTAAATAGACGCATTTTCAAAACGGTTTTATATAGGGCCATTTACAGCACATTCTCCTTCAATCTGAAGAACCATTTCACCATGAAAAGAACCCCGTAATCCTTCACAGGTGTTCTTTCAGTGTTCACGGTTCTATATAGGACCATTTTCTTTACAGAAGGACCCTTGAAAAACCATCTTTGTACCTTTCTGTCTTCCCTCCATCCTCTGTCTTTCTTATTTCTCTCTCCTTTTTGTCAGGTGTGTAGACATAGGAACAATGGGTTGGGTGTTGCCATGCATCTCCACTTTCTGTATCCGTCGTTTCTAATTAAAAGTCCTCAGAGTTTTGTAATCGTGACTTCATAACGTTTCATAAAATGCTGCAGCAGTAATTTTTACAAATAGATATACAGGAAACACGTTATGTAAGTTCTTATATGTACTGATGATGGTACGTTTTCTTTGGAGGCTATTTTGTCTTACAATATCCGGCATGTACCTCTTAGGTCATGTCCTTAGCCCAAAACTATCCATCCATCCATCCATCCATCCATCCATCCATCCATCCATCCATCCATCCATCCATCCATCCATCCATCCATCCATCCATCCAGAAGGAGCTTTTAGAGGATTGAAATTCTTTAGACGTCTGGGTCTTAACACCATTGCTGTGAATACTTCTGACTGAGTATGTTAATCTACTTTATTTCAGGGAAAACCACTCTAAATGACTTTATTTACGTCTTAACTATTTTACTTACGGGGAACCTTTCAGTGGAATTCCCTTCTTTGGAAGCCTCTTTGAGTGAAAGCATCAACTAATCGATGTAAACTGTAAACGTCTATGTGATGTAAATGTGTGGAGGTTCGGCACAGAGAGGCTGTACGCTCAGAAGGAGGATCTGCTACACGAGGTTCTGGAGCTTGAAGCAGAGAAGAACCTGATAGCCAGCGGTGAGGGGAAATACCAGGATGAAGAGCTGAAGAAGAGAGCACTGGAAGAACTTGCACTTCCCGAGCCTGACAAACCCACCATGCTACCAGTCACGACAGCGCCAACTACGGGTCAGTAGCAAATGATAATCAAGTCACTATTGTCTACAAATCTACATTAACATAATAGAGAAAAGGCACAGTTTCTATATAAACTCTTGACTTTTAATGACAGAGACAAAAGGTTAGATCAAAAATGTAATTTATAAATGAATTAATTCACTTACTCACAGACATTCTCCAGATTAGCTTCCATTTCAGGACTGTATGAAGTA
Organism: Pygocentrus nattereri; assembly: GCF_015220715.1. Taxonomy (NCBI): domain Eukaryota; kingdom Metazoa; phylum Chordata; class Actinopteri; order Characiformes; family Serrasalmidae; genus Pygocentrus; species Pygocentrus nattereri. The sequence goes on along the minus strand of NC_051240.1, from coordinate 6,718,474 downwards.
AAATAGCTGAAAAGTGCCCTGTGTTAGTATCTGCTGGATTATGTATGATGCTGCTGCCAATGCAGAATGACAACAGCTGTTTGCTAATATAGGAAACATTTACTTGATCTGCTGTTTCCTAAAGGGCATCATTTTCATTGCATTTTATTTTTCCTCTCGAGGTCCACTTCTAATGTGTGGTTTATGTACTAAAAATGGTCATAGTACACCTTTCCATGACCATATTCCAACCCCCTGTAAACCCTTAGAAATAAATAAGCTGTTTTGTTACTGTGCCTTTAAGACTGATATATGTAAACGAGCTCTGTTCTGATTGGCCATCCTTTTTTGTGTCTTATTCAAAAAGCATTCAGAGTTGAAACACTCCATAGAACTTCAAATAAACGATAGACTAATATGTTAAACTGCTGCTGGCTGAATATGTGGAAATATATAAGTGAGCTGGTTCTCAAGACCATCACAGACACTCAAAACAGGCTGTTTTTATAGCTTAATTTTATACATGGACTAGGAAGTGAATGAAATTTTGACAATTACTTCAAACTCTTTCCTTTTAAAAAAGGGAGCGGAATATGGTTTTCCATGATATTGGCCCTTTAAGAATTTGCACTGTAGTCCATGTAATTACTGAATAATAAGCCTTACACTCTCAATAAAAAGTGTTTTAGTAAAGAAAATGGTTCTATCTAGAACCATGAACACTCAAAGAACCATTAGCATGATTAAAGGTTTCTTTACATCATGAAAGTGTTCTTCATATTAATGGAAAACGTGCTGTAGATGGTTCTATATAGAACCTTTTTGAAAACCATTATATATGGCACCCAAAAGTCAAGCTTTTAACAATAGAATAACCCTTTTGGGTGCTCTGTAGAATTCTGCATAGAATCTTCTGTAGCATATTCATGAACATTCTCCATCAATCTGAAGAACCTTTCACAATGCAGAGAACATCAGTTGTGGTAAGGGTTCTTTGCGTGGTCATGATTCCATTTAGGATCATTTTCTTTACTAAAGAACACAAAGCATCATCTTTTTTAAGATTGTAGGATATAACATTCCTGGAGTTTTAAGGGGGACAGACAAATGTTTATATGATATAAAATAGAGTATAAGATATAAAACTACTCCCTTAACCCTCCGTCTTTCCTGCAGTATCCGGGACGCTAGAGCCAGATGAGCAGGAGGACCTGGCTGAGTTGGCTGCGCCCACGGCCAAGCGTCCGTGCCAGTGCTGCTGCCAGACCTACTCCGAGATCCTGAGCTTTCTGGAAAAGCGCTCGGAGGCTGAGCAGCGGCTCCGTGAGGAAGAGATGGCGCTCCGCAGGGAGGAGCTGGAGATCCAGAGGAGTAAAATCGCTCTGGAGCGGGAGAGGCTTGGAGCCGAGAGGAAGGAACGGGAGCGGCGGTTTGAGCTGGAGAGCCAGGAAAGGCAGGTCATCCTCGACCTGCTGAAAGAGAAGGTCCTCAAGAGCGAGAAAAACTCAGAAAGCTGACTCCTCCTGTCAGCTGGTAGCACGCTGTCCACAGAAAATAGCCAAGAGCGTCAGTGATTTGGACTACAAAGCGAAATGCTGACACAGTTATGTCAGTTTGTAACATATTTCTTGCGTTGTCAGGCAATTTGGAGAACTGACTTGTCAACTGGTAACATTCTTTCTCCCCAGACTATCATAGATTGTGAGTGAGATGGACTCGTAATACTGACTGACTGAGACAGTTTGTAACGGTTCTGTTCTACAGTGGACTCTGAATACTGACTTGTTTGGTCAGCTGGTAACATCTACCCCTAAAGACTGTCCTACGCTGTTGGTCAACTCAGCATGCCAAATCAGCTGGTAACATGATTTTGTTGTCCTTCTCATAGCAAGACTTACTTAGTAGGAAGTGCACAATGGCTAACGCTGCGTTACATTGGTCAACAACACACCGCAACACATTCGTTTACTATGGGAACCATCAAATTTGGGGGTGCGCTATGTTGAGAAAGTCTAACCGTGTTGCATTTTGCGCAGATTAATCTCTTCAATATGATGTGTTCACCAAATCAGAAGGAATGTGGGCCCAGGCCAACCCCTGAAAAACAACCCCAGAGCATTATCCCTCCTCCACCACACTTTACACTTGGCACAATATCAGGCAGGCAGGTAATGTTCTCCTGGCATTCACCAAACCCAGACTTGTCCATCAGACTGACCGATAGAGAAGTGTGATTCATCACTTCACAGAATATATTTCCACTGCTGAGTCCAGTGGCTTTACCCCAAACACCCACCCTCAATGCTTGGCATTTTGATCTTAGGCTTGTGTGTAGCTGCTCGGCCATGGAAACCCATTTCATGAAGCTCCTAATGCACAGGTGTTTTGCTGATGTTGCTTCCAAAGGCAATTTGTCAGCAGATATTGGAGAATAGGTACTGTGCACTTTAGCACTCTGTGGCCCCACTCTGAGTTTGTGTGGTCTACCACTTTGTGGCTTGGCTAGTGTTGCTCCTAGACACTTTCACAATAACAGTTGACTGGGGCAGATCTAGCAGGACAGAAACTGACTTGTGGTAGAAGTGGCGTCCTATGACAGTTCAAATTTAAGTCAATTGAGCTCATCAGTATGATTCATTCTGCTGCCAGTGTTTGTCTATTGAGATTGCAAGGCTGTTTGCTTAATTTTATACAGCTGTTAATAATGGGTATGGCTGAGACACCTGCTCTCAATAAGTAGGAGGGATGTCCAAATACACTTGTCAGTATAGTGTATTTTCCAAAGTTTTTCTTAAATGTGTTCATAAAAATGACACTGTTTGCTGTGCTTTTCTGCAGCGCTTAGCCGCTGACACACTCAGAACAGTCTCAGCAACCTGGTCAGGTTTGCCAGATTGGGTATAACTACCCAGAATAGCATTACTACTACTACATGCTATAACAGTATTTGTTTCGTTAATAATAGTCATATTAATAATAATATTTTTTCCTTTACTCATTAAAGAGAAACATCTTGAGCTTTCCTTATTCTTAGAATGATTAAATATTCTAGATTATATTCAGTATAATATTCAAAACTGAAAATATTTCATAGTTCTGAAAAATGTTAGTTCATTAATGCATATATAACGTTCTGGTTCTTAAAACAGTGCTCATATCATAAATACTGACTTACCGAGACTAAATTCTGATTGGATTTCACAGGGAACTTCCTCACAACACCCACACGCAGCACACAGAGAGAGGGGAACAGGGATGTGTCCATAGCCGCACCTGACCAATGTAAATGCAGCGTTAGACGTTGTAGGAGAGTCATTAAATGCGGTAATTTAGCATTTAATGTGAGATTTTACTCCGATTTTTTAAAAAGTGGGATGGCACCGCTTTTTATTCCGGTATTTGTACTTCAAAAGCTACTAAGCTTTAAAAAACGTTTTAACTGAAGCACTTTGGTCAAGATCATCCTCTAAAAGCAGTAGCTCCATGAAGCTGAAGCTACTCACTCACTCTGTTAACCCCACAGGAAGAGCTACACGGCTAACATCACATCACACAGTGTGATCAAGCGCTGCTTCAGCAAAGATCCGTTACAGGATGAGTTCACATTCTTTCTTTTTTCACTTCAGTATTTGATTCAGTATGTTCTGCTGGTGTCAGCTGGATATTGTTAACTGACCGTCTCTAAATTTCATGTTCCATGAAATCAAATCTTCTATTTTCAAACACTGGATGAATTATGTTTAATGTCTTGGGCATTTGAAGGTTGTTGTAGATGTGAACTTTATCACAGTTCTCTTTAAGGAGATTCAGTGTACAGTATGTGTATCAGATGCTCTGCTAGAAATGACACTGTTTGCTGTGAACTGATGTAGAATGTAGCTTATTTTGAGTTGAGAATGATGTCTTGTGTTTACTGTATTTTGACTATATGATCCTGTTTTATGTGCACTTATGGAGTTTAAGTGATTATCTTGGTTTAAAAGGATAATGATGATAATAATAGTAATAATAATAATAATAATAATAACCCAGCACTTTTAGTTAGGTATGTTATTTTTTTACTAAATGAAAATTGATCAAATGTGTTGCTACTGAAATGTAAATTGTGAGCCATTTGGACTGCATAGCTTTATATTGTCAATAAAACTTCAAATGATTATTTTGCACTGCTAGTCTTAATAATGCAGTATCGACTCTCAAAAGGAGCCGTTTTGAACCTGAGAAAGTTTGTAGGTTTAAAATTCAGGCTGTTGGTAGAAAATAATAATGTTATTTCAGTTTTAAAATCACTTAATGTTTCACAGCCTTTTTGTGATGCTACTGCCAGTATTTAAGTCAAGTTTATCAGAACTACAAAAAAGAGATTTCAGTGAATGTGGACTTCAGTTGGTCTTTCTTTCTTGAGACATCCTTACAAAAAGTCATTCAGAAAGATCTGATTTGTTTTTCTTTTTTGTGCTATTTATGTTTCTGTAACAGCACTGAAAAAAAATCTTGGGAAAAGACAGATTATCAAAGAATATATATATATATATATATATATATATATATATATATATATATATATATATATATATTCTTTGATAATCTGTCCTATATATAAATAAATGCTTTTAACATAAGATGGATTGTGCATTTTTACAGTTTAAACAAAAATAAGCAAAAATGTTTCACTTAAAAAAAAAAAAAAAAAAAAAAAAAAAAAAAAAAATATATATATATATATATATATATATATATATATATATATATAAAACAGAAGAAAGAATGACCATACACTGATCCTTGTTTCTACACTCATTGTCCATTTTATCAGCTCCACTTTCTATATAGCTGCATTTAGTAGTTCTACAGTTACAGACTGTATTTCATCTGTTTCTCTGATACTTTGTTAGCCCCCTTTTACCCTGTTCTACAGTGGTCAGGACCCCCATGGATCATCAGCACTGCAGTAACACTGACGTGGTGGTGGAATATTAGTGTATGTTGTGCTGGTACGAGTGGATCAGACACAGCAGTGCGGCTGGTATTTTCAAACATTGTGTCCACTCACTGTCCACTCTATTAGACACTCCTATCTTGTCAGTCCACCTTGTAAGTGTAAAGTCATCCTCTAGTGTAGAACTACAAAGTGCACCTACAGAGTAAGAGGAGCTGATAAAATGGACAATGACTCATAAACATTCATAACAGACCCTGTTGAGTCATTTGTTTTGTATATAGAAGGTAAACAGATAGCGGGAACTTTATTGATCCCCAGAGAATTGTGCTGATTTTTCCCGTTAAAGGGAAATTCCACAGGTTCTTCAAAGTTCCTGAATAGGGCTGAGATGTAAACAGAGTCATTCTGGGTGGTTTGGTGTGAAATGGTTCAGACGTCTTTACAGTGGCGCTGATAGGAACCACTATTCGCCATGACTACAACACAAATATAGCCATTTTATTTACTGTCCAAAACCACCAGTGAACCTACACGTCTTCTGAGCTTTTACGAATGTTGATGATGATAAAATAGTGATAAATCTGAAAAAAATGTTTTGTTTGGGGACTATTTTACCTCATAACACCCTGCGTGCACCCCTCCACCATGAGCGGATAAAAACACATGCATTGAAAATGCATTTTAAACCCAAATGTGATCATAAAACTGTCATTAAACAGCGTCCCAGACATCAGACAGCATGTTCATAACCATTTCATGTGATATCCTTATGTGAAGGAGCTTTCGGACGTCTGGTTCCTATCACCACCGCTGTGAACATTTCTGATTTTAAGTCAGAAATGCGCATTTCACCCCGGACCACTTTGAATGAAGTCGTTTACATCTTATCCTGAATTTCGTGGAATTAAAAAAATCTGTTTAAGTTCTCCTTCGAGTTTCACTAACGAGAATTGGAGCACCACCACAATATGGCTGACACACTACATAGCGCACTACTTTTCCATTTAGGGAGCGATTAGGAACGCAGCCCTAAAACTTACCCCGGATTGACCTGATTGGATTAGCCGCCCCAGGGCGCCGCCCCGTTTCCTCCGGCGCGCAGAATTTCATTGGCCAGTCCGTGTGTCAATCACATAACTGGGCCGTCCAATGAGCAAACTCGTGGCGTGTTTTCTCTCTTTCCCACCGCATTGCAACCAAGTTTGCAGTGATACAAATCCATCGAGCTTTACGGGACACTCTCAGCCTCTCTGCTGTCAACGAGCTTCGTTATTTTTATTTTTGTCTGCGTTTTGGCCTCGTGTCTCGAGTCCAGATCAGTTTTCCAGCTCCAGGCTGCGGTCCACTGCTTTTTTCCCTTCTGGAGAGCATTCCGTGCTTTCTGCTAACCTCTTTAAAGTCTCGTTCGTGTATAATTGGCTTTCTTTTTTGGTAAAACTGTTTAAAACAGCGAAGATAGTCCAGTGTATCGTGTATGAGCATTAAAGCTGACCCTCGTTTTGCTCTTAAAGCGGGTGAGAGGTTCATGGACCTTCTGCTGAAGGCTTCCAGTCATTCAGGTCATTGAGTTCTCTAGGTCTTAAGCTGTTTACTGCAACTGTGTTGGAATAGTCTTGTGGTTTTTTTGGTCTGTTATTTGCTGTTTTCTCCAAATTGATGGTGTTGTAGGACATTCCCTCCCTGACTGGTGTTGGTAAGTTAAGTCAGTGGATTTTGGCACCAGAAAGCTTCAAATAAAAGTTCTGTAATATTTTTTTGCTCTAGACTAGTTCTTCAACTTTTCAGATTTGTCCCTAAACTTTGGCTAAATAATTTGTATCACTGCATATTTAGTTGCCTTTTGTTCTGGCTGAAGTGACCAAATTGCCCATAGAAACACCTGAATTCTGTCTAAAAATGCCTAAAAGTCGAGCAGGCCCTCATAAGTTCTCTCTGTCTCACCCTCAAACACCCAAGCTGTCCTATGGTTATAAGTCCACAATGAATGTGGGGAGAAGCGGCTACCGGGTCTTCTCTGCTAACTCCACTCCAGCATGCACTGAACTGGCCAAGAAGATCACTGAGTGAGTATTAAAGCTACTTTGTGGTTAATTTTTTTTCTCACAAAAGTAGAAAACCTGTGCGTACCTTTAGCCCACTTTAATCAAAGGGGAATTCCACTAATCTTTCGAAATTTCTGTATAATCCAATTAAGATGTAAGCAGTGTCATTCAGAGAGGTTTGGTGTGAAATGCTTAATTCTAGAGAAACTTACAGTCAGAATTGTTCACAGTGGTGGTGATGGGAACCAGATGTCCACCTCTAAAAGCTCCCTCACAGAAAGTTACTGCATGAAATAATAGTATGAATGTACTGGCTTGGAAAACCAAACCTTGTATCTCTGAATAGGTCATTTTACAGGAGAAGGCGAAAATGTTCTTAACTTGCAGTGAAAGTTCACAGAACAAGAAGTCATTGTCCACCATTTCTGTTGAAATTTTAACCCAATGCAAATCGTCACTGAAGCTTTCATGTTAGTTTCAAACTCAGTTTGGGAATGACTGAAATGACATATTTACAGTGGAGAGGTATATGTAGAGCGAAATAGTCCCCAAAGAAAACACATTTTGATGGATATTTTGCTCTTTTACAGTTGTCAGCATTACATATAACACTCAGGATACACTGTGTAGGTCTCTGACAGATTTAGGAAAAACTGGAGTTTCCCTTTAAGGATGTAATGTGTGAGGGACTTGTGACTGTACAGTTGAGTGATATGGAAAGATTATAAGCATGCTCATCTCCATAATTCATTTTCAGGAACGCACACACTACAACAGTAGTGTTACATTTACCCCTTAAACTGTAGGCTTATTATGCAGTTACTACTGTAGATTATACCTAAACTATAATGTTATGAAGTTATGAGAGTGAAGAATTTTAGAGAGTAAGGGGTTAAAAGCAATGACCAACTATGATTTTCTTACAAAGATGAACTACTTACTAATAAAACTGGCGAAAAATCAGTTGATAAATAAGTATTATGATAATGAGGTAATGAGGACAATGAGTTATTTGTCATAATGCAGTTTAATGTGACAGGCCTGCTCTTACCCTTCAGGAGATTTGTGGTTGCTTCACTGGTTTATCCGCATGCCTGTGTTCATCCGCAAAGTGAGTAACTTATCAAATCAATTTAAAACACAAAGGTGTGGCGTCCCACATGAAAACTACACTTTAGTTCTGTGTTAATCCTTGTTATTGCATTGTTATTCCTAAGGCTTTTACAATGTGTTTGGTAGCTATTGTGAACCTAATCAGTGATGTAGTTGGGAAAATGAGGGATTGAAGTGCAGGCTGTTACACTTTGAGGGGATAAAAATGACTATTTTTTGTCAAACTGCATTCAGTCTTGACCATGTTGACCCTCTGTTTTAGTCTGGATACGGCTAAGCAGAGCCGAGAGCCATTCCATATTATGGAAAACTGAATTTCTTTATTTCTTTTCTTTTAAATAAGAGTTTGATGTTGTATTTGAAGACAGATGAAGTGTCAAAATGTAATGTTCACACCCCAGACTGTAAAATCAGTCTATGGAAATTGAGCTGCAAAAACAGGCCATTTTGAATTCATTCATCACATTAATTTTGTGATGGCACAGAAACCAAGGTGCGTATTCATCCTAGAGCAGTTTAGCTGAGCCCTTTCTAAATGAAGTTATAAGTAGTGTTTCAACTCGGACTTCTCGTGTTTTTGAACGAGAATCAGAAAGTAGGTCATTTACATATATCAGCCTTAAAGGCACAGTAACAAATACAGCCTGTTTAATTCCCAATCAACCTCATATAAATATGCATTTTTGGTACATAAATTCACATAAACATTATAAGTAGCCCTCAGGAAAATAAATAAACGACAACAAAAATGTCCAGTCCTTTAAATGAAGGGGTCATACAATCATACACAAAAGTTTGAGCACCCCTGGTCCATTCTGATCGAAAATAAATGAACAAATCCTCCACAGAGAACACACTTCTGCATATTTTAGTATATATTAGTATATATTTAGTATATATTTCTTCATAGCTCGTACAAAGAAATATATATATATATATTATATTGTATATATATATATTTGTTAATCAGTATGTTTGAGGAGAAATGCTTGTTTCCTGGCCGTATTAACTTATTTTCATTTAGATAAACAACAAAACGTGTAACTTGACCAGACATTTGCATACGACTGTATCCTGTTTTCCTCATTTTAACTTCGTAGAAATTATTGACGTTTCTGACTGTGGTCAGTAAATGTGGGTGAGGATATTTCTGGAGCTGTGAGTCCCGAGGATATTAACCTAATAGTACTGCGCCCTAAATTTTTGGCCCATTTTGCAATTCTTAGTCAGTCTGTCAAAACTGTTGAGGCCAACATAAATACTTCTGGGCTTGGAGTGAGAATATCTCAAAATTTTCCCTTGAACTTCAACTTTCCCTTGAAATAGGTCTTTTGGAGCTCATAGGCAACATGTGGGGTAGAGGGTGTGCGGGCTGTGAGTGCTGATTTGCAGCATGAGCCCTACAGTAAACTGCAGCTTGCCTCGTCCGTCACTGCCTCCAATCTTCTTCTGTCAGCAAAGCCCAAAATGGAGGCTATACAGGAGTACAGGAGTGTTATTCATTTCCAGAGCAGGAGCCCCTTTGCCCTGCACATTCCTCTGCTTTTTCCTGCTCGTACGCACCTGATTCAGCTCGCCAAAGGCCGGACAATTAGCTGATAAGTTGAGTCAGGTGTGTTAGAGCAAGGGCAACAGTACACTGTGCACTGTAGGGGCCCAAGACTGGGAGTGAATAGCACTGCAGTGGAGTAGGCCTCTGACCTCAGGGTGCTCTCTCCTCTAACTGTGATTTAGCTGGTGCCCTCAGGTTACTGTCCCCTTTTCTAATGGACATTCAAAACGACCACTAATAAACTAAATTTTAAATCTATTCTGGATTTATTTAGTTAAATGACCAGTAAGTATAAGTTCTTCATTTTACTGTGTCAAGAAAAAAATGCACATATCACAGAAGATTACACAGAAGCCTCAACATCTAAATATAGTGCAACTTTTTTCATTGTCTAGTGTGTCCACTCTTTACATCCATTCCCTTCACGGGCCTCGCTTTCAGTTTCTTGAAGAAATCTGCAGACACACCTCCAAAGTTCAGTCTTAGAAGTTGGTTTTGCATTTTCTGCCTCTCACAATTCAAGTAATCAGACACATTCAGTACAGCTGCTTTGTTTGATCAGTACTTGTGATCCTCTCACTAGAGTGTTTGGGGTCATTGTCTTGAATGAATTTCTTCCTGATCAGACGTTTCCAGAGAATATTGCGTGATGTCTTAAAGATTGTGCTTTTCAGCGTTCATGCCGCCTTCAGTCAGAAACAAATCAGCTGTTGCAAATGTTAAACATCCACAAACTTGCATTGATCCTCCACTAAACTTGACTGATGGTTGTAGACATGGTTCATAAAGCCTTTCATTGCTTCAGTGGGGTACATACTGGTCTTTGTGGCTTCTAAAGATCTTGACGGCTACACATCCTTTCAGAGCCCTGGCTGTTTTACTGTGATGTTAAGAAATTATAGACCAATAGTTGCATTACTTTCACTGCAATTAACTGAACCATATCAGCAGTACATATATTGTAAGTTCAGTCACCTGGTGTACGAGTTACTGTGATATAGCTGTATTCTACTAAATTCAGCTGAGCTTAATATCTTAAGCTGAGTTGATATTAAAATAAAATGATTTTTTACTGTGAAAAATGAATGTAAACACAATGTAAAGAGAAACAGGCATTTTCAAACTATGCCAAAAACTGGAAAACGAAATGGAGATACGAGGTTTTCTTCTGACAGCAGCGATATGCTAATTTCTGATGTTTGTCGCCTTTAATTAAACAGAGATTCTCTTAAAGGGTATTTTAACACCTTAAATGACCAGGGTACAATGGTGGGCTCAAAGTTTTAGTACACACTTCTATAACCTAAGAATAGCTCAGCCAGTTTGCACTGAGGTCCCTGATGAATAAGCCTTAGTATGTAATAAGTCTGGGATGTTCGGGACTTAATAAGACTATTAAAATAGTAAACATTCCCAGAAATACTACAAGAAACAAGTGGAGCAACAATAACTGTTAATTAACAGATATTTAACACCTTGTTGTGTGCATTTTACATTTTATCATGTGAGTAATCACATAAGCACTAATGTTATCAGTTGTACTTTTCAATATTGACTTATAATAATAATAGAAATCATAATAATAATAATACAAATTGTTCCATTTATTGGTGAACAATGAATCAGTTTCCAATACATTTTGTGCACCTAGTTTCGACTCATTACAGTAAATTCCTCATAATTTTGTTAGTGATGAAATGTGGAAGCCACGCTGTGTGCCTGGTAAACTGCCACCCTGCAGTGTGGTCAACATGGTGCTGGTTGAACTGTCAACACCGTTTAATATCTCAGTGGAACAGACACAGCACGAACCAACACAAAGCATCCAAATGATCTTCCCTCATATCCAGCTCCCTGTCTGAGCTTATGGGAAAGATCAGAGGCTGACACTGAGCAGATGTGCGCCATAATGAGAATATTATGGGCTGTAATGGCTGCCAGTCAATGGCCTGTGACAGCAACATAGAATATAAGCTCAATAGTGTTGATGTAGGATCAGGTTTGACTTTCATATCCTGACGAGTGGGATTTTGAAGATAAAAGGAATTTCGTCCAGTTCTAACTCAGTCAATCTGGCCACGCTTGAACACAAATGACACGTTTTGTTGATTTTCTAAGTGAAAATAGATAAAGGTTTTGGGGATTCGGAGCATCTGTGGTAGAAATGTGTAACATTTTTCAAAGTGGGCTGTGCTTCAGACCCCTTCCCTGAGCGGATGAATCTGATCATTAAAAATGAAAAGAGAAATTGGCGGAGGAGTCTTTTGAGAATGTGAGTAAATTAGCTGCTATTGTTATTACATCTTCATCAGTATGTTGATATTAAGGTTGAGGCCTGACCATTGAGCCATACCTTCTTCTCGAGCCTGCGTTTATACATAAAGACGTACAACGTGGTGTGAAAAACCCTCATTGTGACTTTTATTTTATAAAAAATCTTACATAGTGCAGCTTTAACACCATTTTTTGTGCCATATCTCTATTTGCTGAGCTCAACGTATTGGGTGAAAAAATAAAAACACAGAACGTGTCATAACTTTTGTGCAGGCCATTTGGCATTAAAATGTGTAAGGGTGCACAGACTTGGGTAACACTTTACTTGAAGGGTGTCAACACATTCATAACATCTTACATAAATGCTTCATAGCATGTTCATGAACGTTCAAATCAACATTTATAAAGCACATATGTGATATTAATATGGACTACTCTTGTCAATGTACTGAAAGACATTTTTCATAATAAAGGTTCTTATTTTTTGCTTTGAAAAACAGTTGTTTTCAGTTAAATGCCTCATTTCCGGACAGCCAAAATACTTTGCTTCATCTGTCATTCAGTACCTTGACAATTAGGCACACCACCACACTATGATTTAGTTAAATGATTGTTCCTAAGCATATTTATGAGTAATGCACTGTCCATATAGTGACAAGCAAAGCAACAAATGCTTAAGAAAAATTAGCTGATTAAAAAAAAGAAAGTATTAAAGTATTAAAGCTCTTAATGACCAAAGGGATAAAAGCAGGTCATTTTAAATGAGAGAAAATTTAAATGAGAGCAATTTATTTTGAAAAATGTTTCTGAATAAAGTGACATAGTAGTCCATATTATTTTCTTGTCAGACATACATACTTTCTGTTGATGTAAAGATTCGTGAACATGTTATGAAGCGTCTATGTAAGATGTTCTGAATGTGTTATGTAGACACCCTTCAAGCAAAGTGTTACTGACTTGCATGTGACTGTATTGAGCACTGTGCGTCAGCTTTTTAAGCTTTATCATCCCTTGATGTCCTGAAAATCGTCCTCATTTTGGTCACTAATGTAATTCCAAGAGATTTTCATACCCTATTAGGCTCAGACTATAAAATCTCTTTTACAGTTTGACTGTTTGTACTGTTTCTAGATGTGTTTACAGTAGAAACATCTGTGTGATTTTATTGCTACAGTTAAACTGCACTAGATTTCACTCAGGAAGCTTTACTTGATTTAGTTTCAGATCCATGTGCGTTTTTCTCTGTCCACATGCTGTTATAGGTCCCCTCAGCAGGGAAGAAGTCAGCCAGGCCAGTACGCTGCTGTACATCCCCCTAAGGGTTTGTCGACAGAGGGGCTTTTCAGTCGCGCTGCCTGCAAATATTCTCATAGCTTTCAGGAGACTTGGGGCAGTTTCATTAGCAGTTGCCGAGCACTGAAGGCAGAGATGGTATTAACTGAGAGAGAAAAGCTCTAATTCCTGGGCGAAGGAATGACCGCAATGAAATGTGTTTGGAATGACCAAACTGTAGATATGCAGCTTCTGCTTGACGGCCTCTGTGAAGAATGTCATACCCGAAGCAGCCTGAACAGAAAGCTTTCTTTCTACCTTTCCTTATTTATATATTCATCAAGGACAAGGATTTATTAGTACAAATAAATATGCTAATGTTAATAAACTGGCAATTTATAGCCATATTTCAGTTCATTAGAGCATATTTACTGCACATTTCAGCTCTCACTCCTTATAACATACTTAAATTAGCCCGTATTTCCTTTGTTAGATTTGTGTGGGTGGCAGTGTATTTGAAGAGGATGACATCAAATGATATCTCGAATCGGAATTATAGCAGACTTCTGCCAGAAAATAAAAGCTTTACCCTTGGGAATGTATTCATTATTATGAGTATTTTATTGTCAATCAGCTTTAGTCTGAAACACCAACACTGTCCTGATTAGGCAGTGTTTTCTGGATTTTTAACCATTTGTTTATTTAAAAAAAAAATTATTCTGACTTCAAGCCACATTAAGAATCACTGAGATTTTTGCAGTCATTGGCTGATTTTTCCAAATTACCACAAATTACTTCAAGTTTTAAACACTTTAAGTATCGGCATCAATTTAGGTTGCAGTATTGTTAAATTAATTAAAATAAGTATCATAGCATATTATTAATCAGTCAACAGAATACCTTGAATTGTTCTACAGAAATATGATGCTGTGCGTTTCTAGTCTGGAGAGGAATGTTAGTAACTACAACTGCGGGATCATAGTTTCATGATCATCGTGATACAAGTGTCCATGATAAAAACGTCATTGAGGGCTGCAGTGATGGAACACGTCAAATTATGGTTCATACAGTGTGCAAGGATGATGTAGTTAGATTGGCTGGAACTCCAGTCAAACCTCAGTCTCTTGCATCTAAAGCAAGTGATTTAACCACTCTGCTATAAAGCCATTTACAAATCACACAAAAGCATTGGTCAAAATCTGCTCTGTCCTTAACTACTAGCCTAAAAATGCTTTAAATGTGATTATTACATGTTAAATGTGTGAAGCAGTAGTGGAGACTGTTAAAACATACCTGCATCACCATTGTCAGCTTTTTAAGGAACTGCATTTATATATTAGGCCTGTATAGAAAACACTGGTAAGCACTGGTTTTCCAACAGCCTTAGAGTGCAGTGTGAAGTCAGCTATTAGTATTTCATTATTTTAATTTTGCACTTTGCACAAAAGTGAAGGGTGCTTTTGCAATTTTGTATTTTGCTTAAGGAGACCCGATTTCTGTTTTAAGTTCTGTACATGGTGAGGCACGTAGGAACCAATCACAACCTTGAGTCTGGGAGAAGATGGCGACCACTGAGCAGAAAGAGTTTTGCTTTCTCCACTTCAATAAGAGTGAATCCGACAAAACTCTGCAACATGATTTTTGTCAGTAATGAACCTCCAACAGCTCAGAGCAATCGTCGTTGGTTCCACAGCATTAGATGATCTCTGAAATTTTATTGAAAGAGCTGTGAGTTTAGTGACACCCAACATGCTCAATCGAGTATGAGATGAATTTGACTGTGGCGTTGGATGTTGTCTGTACAGCCAGAGGTTCATATTAAGCAGTTGTACAATTACATAATAAACTTTATTCTCATATAAACCATTTATAATTTACTGCATTGTTCTGTAATGATTTACAAGTGAAGTAAATCAATTTGAAGTCGGATGAATGTTTTTGAATCACCCTGTACTTACGGCAACACTGTGCTGTTATAAGGCCTGTGTTCACTTCACCTGTTCCAGCTTGAATCTCAGAGCCAAGCCCATGTCCGCTGTGTTTGTGAGTCAAGCTGGAGTAAATCTGCATTAGTCTGGTTGACCTGGGAGAATAGGCTTAAACTGTGTAGTCCGTGTTTAAGGTAGGAATGTTAACCTGCCCTGCCCCGTCACTGAAACATGAAACCAGACTTTTACAGTAGGTGGATTGTGTTTGTTCAAATCTGTCCCCTTTATTACTCTGCAGGGCTTGTGCATGTTGATCATCGTGTTTTTGATTAAAATACAAAAGCTACCAGCGTGGGTGCAAGAACGCCCAACGTTACTCCTGCAGCGATTCATTCCAAACCTAACCCGACACACCCAATGCAGCTCATCAAGGTCTACCAGAATATCAGCTGGGTTATGCTTGAATGTACCCTGTACAGTTCCAGCAGCACCTATGTACAGGAACATAGCATTGAGAATATATTACAAATGTACTGTGTTTAAATTTTAGAATACACTGAAAACATGCACTGTGTAATCTCTGTAGAAACACATTGACTAATAGAACCCACTGGAGCAGCTGCACATGAGCCTAAGATCGCCATGCTCAATGCCAAGTGTGGGCTAGAAGGTCATAAAGCCCCCCCAGCTTTGGCCTGAAGAGCAGTGGAGCTGTGTTCTCTTGAGTGATGGAGCTCATTCCAGTACCTTTGGGATGAGCTGGAGTGCTCCAGAACTGACCAATCCACAACAGTACCTGATCTCACTAATGCTCGATCAAATCCACAGCAATGTTACGTCTAGAATAAAGCTTTCCCAGAAGAGTAGAGGCTGTTAATGCCACAAAGGGGGAATAAACTCACTATTAATGGCCTTCATTTCAGAAGAAACCGAAGGATCAAGGTGTCTACAGATTTTTGAACATATATTTGTATTTATATTTAAATCTATATATGTATAGTAGTATATTTCATTGGGAAAAGCTCTGTTGGATGATGTATCTTCAACAAGGTCCAGTTCACCCAGCATCAAAACCCTTTTAATTAAAAGTTAGGGTTGTCCAAAAGGAATGACCTCTCCTATTAAACAGGCTTGACTAAACCGTAAAGTGTACAGTGTGTCATCTTATTAAAGAGTAGAGGCATAGATGCAATAGAGCTCAAGTCTTGAAGCTTTTAGTGAATTGACTGCATTTTCAGTCTATAATGTCTTCTTTCCTAGGCGTCTTGGTGTTGAGTTGGGAAAATCAGTGGTGTACCAGGAGTCAAACAGAGGTGGGTTTGAGCTCTTGTGTTTGTTTTTCTTCACTGTTTTTCACCTTTTGTACTGTCTCTGTTGTTGTTTGCTCTGTGTAGTTACAGTGACCCTGGCGCTGTCTATCACATCATGGAGCTATTAGGTTCAAAGTACAAACCCTGTGTGACATTCTGCAACAAATCCCCTCCTTAGGCATACCCCGTTTAGCAAACTTCCTCTGTGTCTTTTGGAATAAGGCCTGCTGCTCATAGGGTATAGGGAAATACTGTATTTTGATTGGATTACTTCCAAGTCAGTTTCCATTCTGAAAGAGATACACACATTTATTCTAACAGATTTGAATACAGAACAGTAAGTATAGGGGGTGATACAGCTTTTATAGTTTAAACAATGAGTAGGAAATTGCTTGATGTCATAAATGGTGTTATGGGATATTATCCTGCCCCCAGTTAACTTCCAAGTAACATGACTAACGTAAAGTGGCTGTGCGTGTTCTTTAACAGAGACCAGAGTGGATGTGAAGGAGTCGGTGAGAGGACAGGACATCTTCATCATCCAGACCATGCCAAGGTGAGAGGCCTACCTGCTTCATTTGGCTCGTAGGCTTCAGTCAGCTGATGATGTATCAAGAATCACCAGATCACATCTAAGTGATTCAAGATTACATCTAATCTTGTTGAGCATATTGAGAAATAGCCCTGCTTAATAATAGGGGTCTAAGAGTAATAATTAATAGTAATAGTGGCCTGTACATGGCTGCTTCGCATGCACTTGGCCAATGTAAGCTGTAGACAATGTTGTTATTTTAACAAGAAGCTAATTATAGGTTTGCTAAAGTGTGGTTTGTTAATCCCGCAGTAAGAACTACCAAACAAAACCAAGGGGGGAAAAGATGATCTTTCATGTTTCTGGCCAGAAACATGAGCTTATTTCTTATTTCAGGTTAAAGTTCGCTTTTGCTGCTAACACAAGGCCTGTGCTGGTAACAGAATCCTCTAATACAGGGAACCGTGTGAAAAATGACTGCAGTGAAAGGGTAAACTGGGTTTGGGGGGCGTTATGGTGGTAGACATAGAGTTTTATTATTATTATTATTTTTATTTCCACAAAGCATTTACATATATAATAATAATATAAAAATAGTAATAATAATAGTAAAAAGAAATTTATTAATAATAATAATAATGATAATAATACTAATAAAAGTAATAACACTTGTAATTTTGCCTCCGTTAACAACACTAAAATGGATGTGGGAGCAAACACAAGTGCACTTACATGCACTTAATAATCTGATAACTGCAGAAAATCACATTTTGTCAGTAATCTGATCGATGTGTTTACATGGACTTGAGTAATCAGATAATGGGAAAACTCTAGATGAGTCAGACAGTAATCGGGTTTCTGCTTTGCAGCCAGCCAATAAACTCATAGAAGGAGGTGTGACATTTTTTCCTTCCTCCACTTTACCTGAAAATATGAACATATCTAGAATATAAAGAATATTTAAAACCTTCATCAAGCATATCGATTTTTGCAGCGTCTCGCAGCAACACTGCTTGCTTATTTCCAGTACAGCAGTATGTTTTCACGCATGCACAGACTGAGAAATGCAAAAGAAATCCTAGACCTTACTCTGATCTAATCAGAGTATGCTATTATCACAGTAAAAAAACTGTATTCACCGTTTTATTATAAAACCAACTCAAGATATTTTCTCTAACACAGCAAATTACATGTAAAATTGCATACTTGAGATATTTTGTGCATATGCAGTGCACAACGTGGTGGATCAGTGCTAATTTATATATTTTAAAAGGTTTTGTTTATTTATTGCTTTATGTTTTCACGTTGATAGGTCTGGTAAAATATGTAAATTTACAGTAAATTACTGGCTGCTGAGTTTTATAGTTGTTATGTAAAATGCCGCTACTTTTATTTATTGTCAATATGAATAATGCAACCATTAGACAGTCATTTACTGTTATTTAACAGTATTTTTTGCAGTGTAGTGAAGCTTTGGTTTACTACATGCTTTGATGTGTGTATACTGCATTTCTAAGTCATTGACTTCAATACAGAGGATCATTTTGATCTACATAGCAACAGTTTTGTCTTGATTTCCTTGCAGTCAGATCAGCCCTTTAATTTTGAGGAGCTGAGAGGATAATTAAAATAAATAAGCCAGTAATTTTCGTTTTGGTGACTCATGTACTGAGCCGGATGGACAGGGTGTTGCTCTTTCTCCCTCCTAAAGTTTATAATTACGTTTAACTGCCAATTATATTTAATCAGGTACCTCTGTGTTTAACTCCACTTTGCTTTCAAGGAACATTACATAACTATGCATTTAAAAACGGCTGTAATCAAAGCAGCCGCCGGTTTGTCAGGTTGATTTGTAGTCTGTTGCTTCTTTGCTTAGTTCTTAGTCCATGCTGACCTACTTAAGCATTTGTTGATGTTTTGTGAAAACTTTTGTAGATTGTAGTTGACGTTCTGCAAAAGCCTTACATCTCCATTTTTGTCTTTTTGTTTTGTGCACACTACACTATAAGTCATCGATCAGCGATGAAGTTAAGAGTCATGGTGGTCCACTCAATAGGAAATGGCCTTTCTTTTCCGCCATGGTCCAGGGAATTACTGCTGTTCCTTGGTCACGTGACTAGCCATGTGACTGCAAAAAGCCTGTAACTGACCACATAAGAGTGAAATGGAAGGACTTGGCAGTTTGTAAATCTTTAAATGTCTCAAGAATAGCGGAATAGTCTGGGTCACGTGAGTTACTGGATAACTGAGCCTGCTGTGTGTGTCTCTGTCTCTGTATATATAACAGTCAAAAATTTAGACACCCCTGCTTTCTTTATTCCAGCCATTGTTCACATTTTAGACATTAAAACTATGAAATAACACGTGGAACTATGCTGAGACTAAAAAACAAGGCTCTGAACCTAGAAACTGGGATATTCTGCTGGGACCAGTAGTCATCCTTAAGTGTTCTGGAGTAGCAAAATTAATGGGACACATATATTTATCATTGTGATAAATTTCATCACAATATGTCACAATATGTCTTTCTGAGCATATCATGGAGACTGTTAGTACTTTCCAGCTGCGACTTTGATTACAAAGGGCATATTTAATCCTGTTTATTTGGATTAATTGTCATTCTCAGTTATTTTGATCCAACATCAGATATCGGAAAAAATATATGTCATCATGTAACGTGTGTCATGAAAACTATCATGATTTTACGTCTTTTCCCACTTCGCCACCTCTAGATACAATACAGTGGTGTCTCGATTTGAAAAATATTTAATTCGAGCAAAAATAAGGAGTGCCTAGGTTCAATTCCCTGACCGGGTGACCAGGGTCCTTCTGTGAGGGTTTCCTCTGGGTGTCAAAAGTCAGGCCAACAGCAGATGCTAAATTGCCCCTAGATGTAAGTGTGTGTATGAATATATATGTCAGGATTTTAAAGGTTGGTTGCCTTGATTCAGCTTCACACAGTCTTGGGGTTTTCTCAGGGCAGCTTCACAAGGAGCCACCTGAGATCATTTTGCATTAGAACTAAAGAACATTCACATATGCACACGCTATGCTGGAGGACCTAAATCACGTTTTACTGGACATTTTAAAAACAAGTACTCTTAAATTTTCTGATTTGGAGATTTTCATACATGGGCCTCAACGTTACTTTTGATGTAGCCTTAGAAACAATCTTCAAGCATTTTAACATAAGCTGTTAAATCAACATCTCTTGAAGATTATGAAAAAGCACATTCAGTCGGGTGGGTCCAAACTTTTGACTGTATGGTTCAGGAAGATGCAAATGAACTGAGCGACGACCAATCAGATCGTTGATCTGATTGTTGAAGTTATGGCGTGGTGATTGTCCCACCTGCAGGCACGCAGTGACATTTAACACTAAAAAGGCACTCAGAGTGGGCAATGTAATGGTTAATAATTACTTTATTATAATGACAAATGATTATTTTTAAGAATAAAAACAATATAAGACAGCTTGGGCCTGTAAGTCTTGATAGGCCTTTTCTCTTTAAGCCTCAGTGTGCGTGTGATTGAGGACACACCCCAGAGGAGACCGTTTCTGGCTCACTGTAATGAAAATATGCTGTTCACTTAAACAAAGCAGCTACTACAGATGTTGAAAATATAAAAAGACAAAATCCTCTCTAAAACAAGCACACATGGATCTTTACCACGCTCGCATTATTGTAAGTTTAGAAGGTTTTTTACTATTACTGGTAGGGTTTTTGTCTGTGTGCATGCGTTTGATTCTGTGTATATGTCTAGACCATGTGTAAAGCGAGATGGTCATTTGAGTAGCGTTTGACCACTGAGCTGTTACCAATCCATTAGAGCTCTAGTATCAGTGCACCGTTTAACACGGAGGCACTTAGTACTGCTCTGAATTTGTGCTTGATTTCCATATGGTTTTGAATGCTAACCGTTGCACCCTGGAGTACCTGAGTGTCCTCTGACTCTGTAGTTAGAAGCAGTTAGGTCAAATGAAATATAATTATGATGGCAATAGAATAATTATGGGGGGGTGACCTGTGGTTAAAAGCGCAGGCCAGCATCTGAGAAGCACTTGGCCATCAGTGGGGGAGTCTCTGAGTGGGTCCGATGCAGTAGTTTGAGAGAAAATAACAGAGATGATAGGTTTAACCCAGAAATGTCTGAGTTTTATTATCATTTTGCAAATTGTTCAGTTCCTTTATGTAATGATTTAAATATAATTACATAATCATAATGTAGTTTGATATGTAACAAATTACATTTACATTCAAGTCGTGTTCTGTATCGACATGTTCAGCTAGGTGCTCTAGATATTCTGACTCAAAAGTTTTCTCAAACTGGTTTCATAAACTAAGAATAAGGTCAGTGTTTTTAGTGGCCTTCCCAGTCACCGGATCTGAACCCAATAGAGCACCTTTGGGATGTGGTAGAATGAAAGCTTAACAGCATGAAAGTGCACCAGAAAAATCTGCAGGAATTGTGTGATGCAGTTGTGTCAACGTGGACCAGAATCCCAAAGGAATGATTCTAACGTCTTGTGGAATCCAAGCCACAAAGATTTGAGGCTGTTTTGAGAGTAAAGAGAGGCCCTAACCAGTATTAGGATAGTATTCCTAATAAAATACTATGTATATGTACACTGTATAGACAAAAGTATTGGGACACACCTTGAAATGATTGATTTCAGGTGTTTCAGTCACAGCCATTGCAAACAGGTGTATAAAATTAAGCACATAGCCTTGCACTCTTGACAGACACTGGCAGTAGAATGGGTCAAACTGACAAACTCATTGACTTTAAACATGGAACTATCATAGAATGCCACCTCTGACACAAGTCAGTTTGTGAATCACGCCGCCACTGGACTCTGGAGCAGTGGAAATACATTTTGTGGATTGACGAATCATGTTTCTATATCTGTCAGTTTGAAGGATGAGTCTGGGTTTGGCGAATGCCAGGAGAACGTTACTTGCATGACAGCATTGTGCCAGCTGTAAAGTTTGGTGGAGGAGGGATAATGCTATGGAGTTGTTTTTCAGGGGTTGGTCTAGACCCCTTAGTTCCATTGAAGGGAAATCTTAATGCTTCAGGAGACCAAGACATTTTGGACAATTGTATGCTTCCAACTTTGTGGGAACAGTTTAAGGAAGAACCTTTACTGTTCCAGCATGGCTGAGCCCCAGCGCACAAAGCAAGGTCCTTAAATGCATGACTGGGAGAGTTTGGTATGGAAGAAGTTGACTGGCCCGAACAGAGCCCTGACCGCAACCTCATCGAACACCTTTGGAATGAACCGTAATAGAGATTGCGAGCCTCTCATCCAACATCTGAGAGTGAGTCTCCTGACAAGAATGCAAGCTATAATGAAGGCAAAGTGTCAAAATACTCACAAAATATTAGTGTACATTTTTAGTTGTTGAGGCCTTTTTCTGTTATTTTCTGATGATTTTCTGTTGAACATATTTCGTGCTTTTGCACAGTGCTGTGTAGTAATGTGTGTTCACAGTGTGTTGGACAGTGTATGCAATATACCCACCTCTCTGGACACCACTCAAGTTTGCTAAAGCTAACATTCCCTTTGATTGCTGTTAACATGACAGAAGTAAATGGAATGAAGATATGAGACATGATTCAGTGTCATCCTTTCATCAAAAGAGGAATTGGTTCTATTTTAAAGCAGGAAATTGCTTCCACCGATGTGTCTCATGCTCACAGTCCATACTGCCCTTATATGGAACGAGATTATGAGCTAAATCAGCGCAACTTTGACCAAACATGTTCTGCTTAGCTGTATTTGTGTACAGCCAATGGGTCTGAATTATTCAGCTTGCAGGTTCGAGGTCAGACTGATAGTCCTTGGCAGGTGGTGAATGGAAGGCTGTTTTGTACTGACCTTCTGTACTGTTTTGGGTTGGCAACACAGGACAGGAAGCCAGGATGGCTGTGTGTGATAGCAAGCCGCTGCTCATAAGCTAATAATGGATCGATTGGTATCAGTGACGTTTCTAAACAAACAAAGCATTTGATCTTTTAATCTGTAGGTAAACTTGTTTGTCATGACCTGAGCAATTCCAGAGAATAAAAACAGAACTTGCTTAGTAAGTGTGAGAGGCTTGAAGTTGACATGCAGGAGGTTGGTAAACAGACTTAAAGAGCAGGTGCTTAAAGTTTGCTTTGGGTTTTATACTGTAGTGTCTGTGTCTACACTGCAACTGTGTCTGTTTAAGACATTAGAAATATACGTGATGAAGAAAAGCTAAATGACTGAATAAATAACTACCCAAAAAAATGATGATTTAATTTGATAAGTATGCAGACATAAATGCCTGTGGTCAGATAGCATGTTTTGTTGACTTTCTAGGTGAAAATAAGTTAAGACATCCTCTGCAGGGAACTTAAATATGGCATTTTCCTGATAATTGAAGTGCTGGATTTCTGTATATTCTTATTTAATTAAGGATCCAATCTGGGCAGTATTGGGTATTGGTTGTGTTAAGCCTGATCCAGTTCCCATTCTTTGTTTCTTGTACTTTGTGTTCTACTTAGACCACTGTAGTAGAGGGTGCATAACATGGGCTCGTCCACATCCTGCATCTGCGAGGCTTGTTTTCAGAATTTGTCTGCTGTGTAAAGCCATTTTACAATAAAATCTGAAAACTTGTAATATCTGCAGCACAGCTGGTTCCGCTGTGTTTGAACCATCATCTAAACTTTGTAGCATGTAAAGTATGAGCGAGACGCTACGAGTCAATTTTGTGGCACTAAATACACTCCCACCATGTTTTTCATTGACAAGTCGCAACTGTTGGAAATTGAAACTGATGTGGAAACTGTTCTGTTTTACCGGCTGCACTGAATGTGGTTCGAAACTGGAGTAAACAGAAAGAGCACATTGAACATGGAGTCAAAAGAGACATGTTAGAGCAACATGAAGTCAATAAGTGTGTTTACATGTGCTTAACAATCCGATAACTGCAGAAAATCTGATTTTTGTCAATGTGTTTACATGTACTTGAATAATCAGATAACGGGGAAACTCCAGGTCTACAGGAGTCAGGCAGCAATCGGATTTCTACTTTGAAACCAGTCAATAAACTCACAGAAGAAGACCTGATGTAAATGTAACGTAAAACTCAATATATGAACACACACTCACCGGCCACTTTATTAGGTACACCTAATAAAAGGCTGGACCCCCTTTTGCCTTCAGAACTGCCTTAATTCTTCGTGGCAGACTTTCAACAAGGTGTTGGAAACGTTCCTCAGAGATTTTGGTTGGTTATTTGAGTTCCTGCTGCCTTTCTATCATCTGGAACCAGTCTGCCCATTCTCCTCTGACCTCTCACATCAACAAGGCATTTTCGTCCACACAACTGACCGCTCACTGGATATTTCCTCTTTTTCTGACCGTTCTCTGTAAACCCTAGAGATGGTTGTGTGTGAAAATCCCAGTAGATCAGCAGTTTCTGAAATACTCAGACCAGCCCGTCTGGCACCAACAACCACGCCACGTTCAAAGTCACTTAAATCCCCTTTCTTCCCCGTTCTGATGCTCGGTCTGCACTTCAGCAAGTTGTCTTGACCGCCTCTACATGCCTTAATGCATTGAGTTGCAGCCATGTGATTGGCTGATTAGCTATTTGTATTAACAAGCAACTGAATAACTGAAAAAACCTAATAAAGTGGCTGGTGAGTGTACATCATCTGGAAGATGTGACAGCAGTCTGTTCCACACATGAGCAGACTGAGAAATCCGAAAAAAATCAGAGTTAGCGTTATAGGACTGAATCTGAGTATAGAGCTAAAATCCAGCTCTCTTTATCAGATTTCTTAATCAGATTTCTAGATTGGAGTATGGTTTACATGACTATTTGAATAATTGGATAAGTACATAAATCTGATGATTGAAATCAGAAACTCAATGAAGGAACTCCACAAAAAAACCCCAAAAAGATTCAAAAAGATTAGATGTTATACCACTACGCACAAGTGATTTCACCGGAGAGTATTACACCTACCATCAAACTGAATCAGAATTAATGTCGGTCAATGCTCATTTTAAAATCTAATAGTTTTACTGTAGTATTAATTAGCAGACTGGCATATTGTATCTAAACTGTGTGGCTGTTTTATCTATGAAAACACAAAGATCGCTTCGGTATCGACTGATACTCAACATTACTTGTACTATTGCTTGTGTATTGTGATGTCGGTGTTGGATGTCACGTGTGTAACATATTCCATTTCCTGATCTTTCTCCTCCCAGAGACGTAAACACAGCGATAATGGAGCTGCTGGTGATGGCGTACGCACTGAAGACATCCTGCGCTAAGAACATCATCGGGGTCATTCCGTACTTTCCCTACAGCAAACAGTGCAAGATGAGGAAGAGGGGCTCCATCGTTTGCAAGCTGCTGGCCGCCATGCTGGCTAAAGCTGGTAGGAAGTGCATAATCATACTTAGCATAACATCTGTACGGAGTGTGCGCAGACACACACACACACACACACACACACACACACACACACACACACACACACACACACACACACACACACACACACACACACACACACACACACACAGTCCAACTGTTCTATTTGACACACTGGCTGTATGTTCCCTCTGGCAAATTAAGGACCCTGCTGAAAAAACCCATAGAAACCGTTAAGTCTTCCTGTTGGGTTGAGTTCACAATGTGAAGGATCCTAATGGCTTAAAAGATGACTAATACCTCATTTTAAATACATTTGTTGGTTTCTTAATGGGATCTGAAAGTGTTCTACAGAAAACTGGTGGTCGCTATTTAAAACATTGAGCCAGATCCCATTAGAAAGCAGACTGTTTGTCCTTTCTCAGCAGGGGAGAAGCAGCAGCAGATATTAGCCTGTGCATATTTAACCGTAACATATGCAAAACCTTTCAGGATTTTTATTGGACTGTAAAAAAAAGCTTATAGAGTTTCGATTGAAATTCATAATAAATCCGTAAGCAATATAACGCATTTGGAGCCCTAAATCGGGTGTAATGTACACAGAGGCTGCCAAAACCTGGTAATGTGTCAACCTATAAAATGTGTAACCTGTTAGCAGCCGGAGCTCTGCAAGGCCAAAAAAGACACATTCAGTAGTCCTGATGTCAGATCAGAACAGTCCTGTCTCTCAGAACCTCACAAAATGTCTCATGAACAAACATCCTTACGATGTTCTGTCATAAGTGTGATTTAAGGGGAATTCCAGCAATTTTTCAAAATGTATGCATAATTCAGTCTTTGAGACGTAAACAAAGGGTCATTCAGAGTGGTGTCATGTGAAATTGTTTATTAAAGAGAACCCAGATTTCTTTACAGCGGTAGTGCAACCAGGGGTTGATATGTCCACAAAACACACAGACATGTTTCTCTACAGTGAAACATTTAGCATCAAACCACTCTGAATGACTCTGTTTACAATTTTGTTTATAACCATTTACTTATGTAGAACATTTAAAAATGGTGAATTGTCCCTTTAATTGTGATCAGTACATTTTTACAGCATGTTTGTGATCGCCGTCTTCCTCCCTCAGGCCTGACCCACATCATCACTATGGATCTGCATCAGAAAGAGATCCAGGGCTTCTTCAGCTTCCCTGTGGACAACCTGCGAGCTTCACCCTTTCTACTGCAGTACATACAGGAGGAGGTAGAGCACTTTTACACAAACACTGACAGTGTTTACATGCAAAGATGTAAATGTTGCCATGACAACGAGCATCACGTGAGTCCAGTCAGAGTGAGATGAGCAGCAGTGATCAGTGCTCATGTTTTTAATTGCTTTAAAATGATGTCAGACTCAGGAAAACGTACTTCACATGTACTTATTAAAGAAGGGCGAGAGGAAGACGTCATGTTCTGAGACACATGAGCTGGACGCCCGTCCCCCTGCCGTTTTTTAAAGCTGACAGCATAAACATCGTCTCCCCTGCAGACCAGTTTCTGCTTACGCCATGTTGAACCTTATAAACTTTCATAATACAAACACACATGCGCAGAACGTACTTAAACTTTCCGATTGGGAATGTAATCAGATACAGGCGGTTATTACTAGGATTACCCACCTCATTCAATCGAATAGAAATTGTGTTCCGAATGGCCTCAATCTGACTACTTTATTCCAGTTGAGTTGTATACATGGATGTATTCTATTCCAATTGATCTATTAATGGGATTATTAGGTAAATGTGGCTACTGGCCATTTCCCACCAGAGTCAAAGAGGGTCATTCTGTAAATTTGCTAAAATTGCTCAACACAAATGACAGTATCCAGTTAACAGTGGGCACTACTGGCTTAATATTAATTAAAGAGCCCCTGTAACACATTTTTCTAGTTTTTTATTTTTTTACTGTGTGTGTGTTTTTGTACCCATTCTTACATGAAAATTTCCAGCTGTTCCATATAGAGAGGTATTTCCACCTCTCCTTTAGAATTAAACCATTTTATCTCTGTGCCTTTAAGACTGTTGTATGTAAATGATTTCAAGGCAGTCCAGATTTGCACTCCTTAGAACTTTATAAAAATGAGGAGGCGGA
>NC_051240.1:6675971-6688471 GCF_015220715.1 Pygocentrus nattereri | reverse complement strand
TGGACCACAGGTTGAGAAACCGAGTCCTAAAACACACTGACAGTCTGCATGACCTCAGTGAAGAGCTGGATGTGGCTTGAGAGACATTTTGGGGATGTTTTTACGGAAAGGATTTGGGTGACTATTGACTTTGTTTTTGTTAGTAATGTTAACTTTGTAGTATTAAACAAAAAAAATCAAAGTTGGACGCCAAACACAACTACATCTGGAGGAAGTGGAAAATAGTATAAATTTCATAATTTCCCCAAATCATTGCTTTAAATAAATTGCCTAAAAATAAAATAATTTTCAATAAAATAATTGTACATGGATTTAGCCCAATATATTAAGGATTAAGTATCACCTTTTATTATGATCTCTTTCACGTCTTAACTGCCTGCCTGTTGGGGACATTCGTTTTAGCTGTGTTAGCATGGTAGTCTGGGTGACGTGTTCTGTCGAAGGCCAGGTGGAGATGATTGCAGCCTGTGATCTGGTTCCCAGCAGGCCATTAAACCATAGTAAGATTAAAGCAAATCCAGTGTGATGTTTCAGGTTTAAACTCTGTTTAATTTCATTGGCCTAATGGACGTATGTTTATAACACCGTCTGCTTTGTACGCTCATTGCGCTTCTGAAGGTCTGAGTGAAGCAGTGAAGGATAAATCTATCCCTAATGCCCACTGGGTTTTGTACTGTAGTAAGCTGATTATTCCTCTGCACTTGCTGAGTTATTATGAGCCTAAGGGAGACTGTTTATTCACTGCTAGTCCCTTTAACTTTACTATCCATTTAAACATGAAGCCAAAAACCCAAAAGAATGAGAGCTCTTTGCAGTGCCAGTTAGTCCTGCTGTGTCGATGTGTCCTGTGCACTGCAAACAGACTTACTAGAAGCTCTCAAACCTTCTCCATACGATCTATTCAGACTCTGACCACAAACTCATTCTTACATTACTGCTTTTGCTAACTTGGACAGGCTTTATAAAACACTGGCAAAATCCTGCTGAACCTAATGGGAAGCTGTGACTTGAAAAGACCTGAAAATGATTAATTTCATGTTGATGATGTTTGTTATTTAGCTATGTTTACATTTTAAACTAAAAACAGATTGGAAATGACTACAACAAAGAATGTGCTTCAGTGCTTCATATATATATATATATATATATATATTTATACACACACACACACACACACACATACATACAAACATGTATGTAGGTGTGTGGGTATGTGTGTGTGTGTATAAATATATTTTGGCGTCCAACATTGACTTTTTTGTTTAATACTATAAAGTTAACATTACTATATATACAGTCCTCTGGATAAAATAACTTCTAAACATATAATAAAATAAAAACAAAATGATGATTTTATAATATTTGCAGTGAAACACACTGCACATGTGTGTGCTGCAGTTGTGTGCTCATTAATTTAAGCTGGAGTTTCTGTAAAGCTTGTCTAAGTTTGTGGCAATGAAATAAATGTGCAGACCATGGATAGATCAATTTTTGAAAATCTAGAGCTTCCATTATAGACTCTTAATTCACAGAGTGGTGCACTGGGTGACTGAATGTGCTGTTTTAATGTGCTTTTTAACCAGTCCTTTGTTTGTTGGCTATACAGGGAGACACCAAGCTCCATTTCCCGGCATCGAGCTTCCAAGTACGGCAGCCATTTCCACCTCCTCTGTGCTGTCTTTTTTGTCGGCTGTGTTACGAATACTCTGCAGTGGCCTGCATGTGTACTGACCTGTGCTGTGCTCTCTCTGCTGGGCTTTCTCACTCTCAGCTGCTTTCACTCTGATTTGTGCACTGTTCTTGCAAAGTGTGTGGACGCCACCTCTCTTAAGCTAGACTTCAGGTTGTCGGCTGAGAGTCTGAGGTGTTTCGTCGCTCAGTGTGATAAGAACTGCCCACTTTGCAAGTAGAGGTGTTTTTTTTAAAGGTGGACACATCCATGTGACGCTATAGCCTATCAGTTACATTTGAAGATGAAAAACGATGAAATACATAAAAACAAAAAAGTAATAAATACAGAAAAATAATACACATGAAAATTAGTATCTTCTCTAGTGAAATTATATTAATTCTAGTCGTTCTATTGAATATTTCTTATTTGGAGATGGTTGTTCAGTTATCATAAGATTATCTGGCTTATTTCCAAACATTCTTCACCTGTTTTAAGTAACTTTATCAAGTAAAATGATCTCACTATAGTGGCAAATAATTCAAGTATATTTCTTAAAACAAAACTATCTGCCAATATAGTGAGAGAAATTCTCAATACTCAATAAAATCACCCAAAACAAGCAAAAAATATTTGGAAATAAGTAAAATAATCTTAAATTAGGCTTACAACAATCTCAACAGCAGAAATATTACATTTATTGACTAGATTTAAGATATGTATTGACAAGACAGCATTTTTGCCATGTAATAAATAGTTACCCATGCTAAAAATCATAATAATATAAAATTGCTATCTGTCGTCACTGGTGAGTTAATTAAGTTTATTACTCACAAATTTATAATTAAAAAAAATTCAGTCAGAGTCTGTCGCCCTGTTTAGTGACGGTGCTAACATGGGCATAGTCATAAATGTTCTTCTCTTGTGATGTCAGAACTTTGGGCCACTATTTTAACAAGTTCATACCAGTTCATACCAAGGAAGACCCTTTTATGAACACGACGCTGAGTGTTCCTGTAGGTTTAACCCTACATAAACTTTAGCAGGTGTTTCCTCACATGTTTATAAAAAGCAACAGTGAATCTCAAATGAAAGATTCAAAAGACCACGTGTCCCCAAACATTTGATCTGCTGTGAAGGTGTGATTCAGACACACATCCTAGATCCCGTTCTGCTCGGCCCATCAGGGTTTGTAAGGAAGCCTTTGTCTCCTCGCATCAAAGGCTTGAGTGAATCGGCTGCCTGGCGACTGGCCAGAAACGTTAGAGCCTTTTGGGATGCGGTGGCCTTTAGAAGACCTTTTTAGGAAATGATTGGAGTCTGACAGAGAAATCTAAGCCTGTTTGACATTCAAGAGACACTTAAAGGAATAGTCCAGGGAAAAATCAAGTTTTATGCAAATTTTCTCCTGCATATTGCACCCCAAATGTGGAAAAGTATAGACTTAACAAGACTTACGATAGACGTAGACCACTCTACACTATCAGAAATAAAGGTAGTAAACTGTCACTGGGATGGTACCCTCAAGTTGGGGAACGTAACTGTACCATAATATAATATATAAAAGTTGTATTGACTCCACACCTCCTGCCTCATCTCCAGACTTTTTATTTTATTTTATTTTATTATTCTGTTTTAAAACATTAAGTTATGAGTTACTTTTCACCTGGAAAAACTTATTTAAGGTGCACAGTTGGACCTTAAAACCACTGTTTGAGGGAACATCTATATTGTTTTGTACCTGCCCAGAACCTTTATTTCTAACAGTGTATGGGTTTTTGTGATTTGTGAAATTCAGATAGACTATTTTTAAAAGGGACCCTACAGACAAAATGTAGGCTGCAAGATGGCTACTACTATGTGATGTACTTTAGTCCATGTTTATAGATGAAAGTTTGTTATACAGTATCAGAAACAGAAAAACATCCTTCACCTGTACTTATAAAGGAAGCGGTGAGATGAAGACGTCGTGCTCTGAGACACATAAGCTGGACGTCCGTCCCACCGCCGTCTTTTAAAGCTCAGAGTCTCCTCTGCAGACCAGTTTCTGCTCTGCCATGTTGACCAGTATAAACCTTTCACTGTGATGCGCCGCGCATGCGCAGAGCGTTCTTACACGATCCGATTGGAGTGTAATCGGATTCAGGCGTTTACACGGCTATTATTCTTCGCTTTAACCGATTATTTAGAGGTTTACCCACCTTGTTCAATCGGATAGAACTTGTATTCCGAATGGCCTCAATCAGATTAATCTATTCCGATTAAGGTGTTTAGATGGACGTATTCTATTCCGATTGAGCTATTAGCTGGATTATTAACAGATTATCAGGCTGCATGTAAATGTGGCTATTGTTAGTATAAAGTACTATAGTACAAATGGGGAAAAACAGGTGGGGCAGTGGTTAATTTGATTAGTTAATGATTATGCAGCGGCAGCAGCAGCATCTGAGGTGAGGATTGCGCAGCGTTGTACAGCAAGAAGCTCATTAGTAGTCAAGCCGGTCCAGAAGGCTGGCGAGCAGTGGCACCTGCTCCAGGCAGAACAGGCATCAGCATCAGACACACAGGATGGGCATCTATTCAACTCGTAAAAGAAAGGAACGAGAAACACACAGAGTTAGTTGTGTAATGAGTGACTGATCACAGATTACAGTGTTAACAGAGCAGCAGAGACTCAGGCAGGTCTAGATCTGACAGGGAAGACTAACTACCAAAGGCTCGACTATACAAGTAAGTTTTTAGCCTAGACTTAAAGACTGAGGCTGTGTCTGAGTCCCGAACATTAATGGGAAGATTATTCCAAAGCTGGGGGGCTTTGTATGTGAAGGCTCTCCCCCCTGATATAACTTTATTAATTCTAGGTGCCAGCAGTGAGCCAGCGCCTTGTGATCTAAGTAGGCGTGATGGTTCATAGTAGGAGAGAAGCTCACTCAGGTGCTGAGGGGCGAGTCCGCTTAGAGCTTTATAGGTCAGTAATAGAATTTTATAATCAATGAGAAATTTAACTGGTAACCAGTGCAGGGTTGATAAAACTGGGCTAATATGGTCAAACTTTCTGGTTCTTGTGAGGACTCTGGCTGCAGCGCTCTGGACTAGCTGAAGCCTGTTAAGGCATTTGCTGGGACATCCAGACAGCAGGGCATTACAATAATCTAGCCTTGAAGTAATAAATGCATGAACTAGCTTTTCTGCGTCCTGTAGGGATAATGCATTTCTTAATTTAGCAATATTACGGAGATGCAGGAAGGCTGTTCTAGTGATATTAGTTATGTGTGTCGATCAGGGTCTATCACAACGCCAACATTTTTTACAGATGAGCTTGATGCAACTGAGAAATTGTTAAGTTTAAGTGTTAAGTTAGACAGATTGTTCCTAGCTGCTTTTGGACCAAGAAGCAGGACCTCTGTTTTATTCCGAGTTAAGTAAGAGAAAGTTACTTGACATTCAGTCGTTCATGTCTTTTATACAGTCCTTAATCTTGCTAATTTTAATTTAATCATCCAGTTCGCTTGATACATATAACTGAGTGTCATCAGCAAAGCAGTGGAATTTTATGCCATGTTTACTGATAATGGTGCCCAATGGTAGCATATATATATATATATATATTGTGAATAATATAGGTCCTAAAACAGAGCCTTACTCTGTTTTACTTTACTTTTGCAAGGACAGATGATTCACCGTTTACATTACCAAACTTGATAGCAATCAGTGAGGCAGGACCTGAACCAGGAAAGAGCGATTCCTGTTACCGCTACAAGGTTTTCCAGTCTATCTAGTAAGATAGCGTGGTCCATTGTGTCGAATGCTGCACTAAGATCAAGGAGGACTAGCAAAGACACATTTCCTTTGTCAGAGAATAATAAAAGATCATTTATAATTTTTGCTAGTGCTGTCTCTGTACTATGATGTGGCCTAAAACCAGACTGAAGTTTTTCGTGTATGATTCCTACACAAATAGGAGCTTAATTGTTTTGCTACCATTTCTTCCAAGATCTCAGATATAAAGGGGAGATTCGACTGCCACCTATTTAACTTTTAACTTTATTTACCTTTATTAACTTTTTTTCAAATTTATTGAATAATTTTTGTCATGCCATAGGCAAAAGATCAATCTGGCAGAAATCTTCTTTTGAGACCCCTTATCAAAAGTAATCATAATTAGAGGTCATTGTAAAAGCTCTAACTGCCCATCCTTCGTATTCCATCAGCTAAAAGGCTGTATTGGCCTGTAAGGGTTGACGTTGGTGCATCAAGACTTTGATGATCGTAATGTTTAGACGCTCTCTAATCAGTTCTTAGCAGTTTCAGTCTACAGAAATCCTATGGGTTTATATTAAGATAGGCATTAAGAGGGTGTGTCTTACAAATAATGATCACTTATGCACATTAACATTTTGCATACATCATTTGAAAACTACTAAAGACAGAAATCATTCAAGTAAAAACTAAACTAACTACTGCTCATGAGACTT
This sequence comes from Pygocentrus nattereri, assembly GCF_015220715.1. NCBI lineage: Eukaryota > Metazoa > Chordata > Actinopteri > Characiformes > Serrasalmidae > Pygocentrus > Pygocentrus nattereri. The sequence continues at coordinate 6,682,327 of NC_051240.1, read as the reverse complement.
AATTCGATCTCTTTTAATGTGTCAGACTGTTAGCTCAAACCTGTCAGGTTAATGTTTTCAAAGGGTTAATGTATGATCAGTCAAACTGTAGAGTTTATGGAGCAAGAAACGAGAATAAAGAGTTTACTGTCTGATCAGATGAGATCGGTTTGCTGCTGTAGAATATGGCACTGTGGACGGGTAAATCTTCAGGAAAACACTGCGGATCTCAGGTCTGACAATAAAATATTTACTTATTAAATGAAGTACAGATAAAGTAAAATCACAGAAAAGTACAGATTAGCAGAATAAAATAACTGCTGCTGGGCAAAAAACTTTACAATGCTAAAAATTATAATTAAAAATCGCTTAAAATCTACACACTCATGCAACATATTTTCCAGAAAACTGCAAATTTTGGTGAAAGATGGCAAGTTTGCCTTTGCATATAATCCTGCTGGTAATCACTCAGTTTTTATAATGTATGTGTAATCTGATTTCAGGTTTTTTTTAATGCATTACAGTTACTTTTTTGTATCCTGATTGCATAATGCCCTGTTAATGTTCCCATTACCACCCAACCATAGTCAGAAATCACACATGCAGATCTTCAGAGATTATGTAATGCTACACTGTGTAAGATATGGGGATTTGGAGACCTCTGTGGTGGAAATGTGTAATTGCACACAATGTGTAGAGGATCATTTTGTAACGTGGGTTGTGCGTCGTACCCATTCCCCTGAGCGGGAGAACATTTTCAGCAGAAAGGTCTCCAGATCCCCAAAACATGCATAGTGCAGCTTTAACAACTGGAAAGAATTTGAGGTTGGTGTTATTTGATTTATTCTAAACAGTGTATATAAGCTTCCTTTGCTTGTTGGCATTAGCCCTGAAGCTTCAGTCCAGAATAAAAGAAACAAACTAATCTTGGCTGATCGACTAGGCCGATACGTAAATCTGAGTTTTTAACTGGAACAGTTTTTCCGGCCTGCAGCATGTGTAGATATTCATTCTGACTGCACACAACCCCGTCTGAATTTTCTAATTAGGTTCGCTTCTTCATCAGAGGAGCTCGTAAGTGAAATCAGGTGGGCCGAGTGAAGTATACGCCTGTTTTAGAAACCCCTCATATGAAAGGGGATATTATTATATGTTTATCCCTCATATTTTCTACAGTATGTGAGAATGAAAGCCTTAGTTCTATAAACTGATATTACAAAGCCTCTGTGAATGCAGAGCGTTTAATATCGCAAGGCTGTTTTGGAGCACAGCTGCAAAGAGACACAACACAAATCTGCAGATCCTGTGCTTCTGCATCATCTTTGCCTGCTGTTGAGCTCCTGTGGCTGTTTTCTAATAACCCTCTTTGTGATTGGGAAAATAATGGTTCTGTAGTGAGGTTTCAACTTTCCTAATCATAAGCTCAGGCTGTGGTTTTGTAGTTTTCAAGCATGGTTTTATGGAATCACTGGGAGCATCATGTGTGCAGCTTCTTTGATTTTGTATCTTCTAAAGTTGTCCTGTATGTGTCCAGTACTTGTATTAGTTCAGTTATATAAATGATGGAATGAAAGGCTGATCCTAGATCAGTTGTGTTGCTCTTCCTGAGACGAGTAAAACATGCAAGCTGTTGTATTCACTTTTGTTTTATGATTTTCTTTGTTTAAATGTTTGGTTGATCGAGGCCTCGTCCACGTGTATCATAGTCTTTTGTGTTTTAAAAGGGGGTGGTCTTTTGTATTGTTAAAAGGGGGGGGGGTAATAACAGTGAAGAGCTTTGTGAACGTGCCTATTGTGCAAATTATAGAGCATAAAGCTGAAGCAGGGATTCTTATAACGAAGTGACGGTGATGCGTTGCAAACAGTGGGCTTGTTCAGTTTCATAAAGACCAGCAGGTGTCAGTAATTCATCATCACAGATTCAAAGTTTTTCAAAAGCTGAAAAAGTGGAATGATCCACCTCTTTCTGCTAAGGAGCTGAATAAATGGATATTTCTTGGATATGGTTTTGTCTTCAACAACCAAGTTTATTATAATCATGTAAAAAAGATTTTGTACAGTTGTACTAGCAGACAAAAGTTTGGTATCATTTGCCTCATTAATAGTGTTGTTTTACCAACAGTAATAGCTTAGACAGTGTGAATTCAGATATTTTAAAATAATCACCAAAAGGCACCTTTAAAGCTTCTTGGTGTTCTACTACTTAATTGACACCTAAGAAGTTGCACAGAACAAACATTTTAGAATAATTTCAAGCATTTATCTGCAGCCAGATTTTTCATTTGCAGCCGTTTATCTGTTTACATGGCCACAGTTACTCCACCGTCTCTGAAACATCCACAAAGTTCGCATGAGGCAAGAGAAGAGTCCTTCATTTCAGTTGTGATGAAATAATAAGCTAAATTCAGCCAATTTACCAATCTCCAACCTGCTGAGCACACAGGAACCCAGCGTTCAGCTGTATTTCAGCGTTCTGAAATCAGTAAATGAAAACAACCAGGCGCAAGTTAACAAACAATGCCATGTTTTGTGTGGTTGGGAAGGGGAGGGAAGATACTCTGTAAGCTTTATGTTCTCAAAAATGTCCAGATACTTGTGGACGGGCCTTAGTTAACATTCTGATACGATTGATCGCTGATCCTAACCCAGGACTTGAATTTGAAAGCATGCAGATGTTGATCTTTTTGGTGTATATCTTTCTTTGGCATGGCTTGATCAGGTTTCTTCTTGTGTTACTTGGGGTGATTGATGTATTAACTGCAGCCCACAATCATGCACTCGTTCACTCACCTCTTTACTGTGATCCAACAATACTCCAGCAATAGAACATCAGTCCATGGTGTTCGACAGGGCTGCACGATATGGACAAAATACTAGTATTGTAATTGGTTTGCTGCATATTTCAAATGCAACAGGTCTTGCATTATATTGAATGGATTGGTCAACTAATAATTTGACTTTTTATAGGTTATATACTTTATCTGTATTACTGTTTTTTTAAAAAGCATGTTTCAGTCTTTGAGATGGGTCATTCAGAGTGGCGTGATGTGAAATGGCTCATCGTAGATAGACAAGAGAAGAAAAAATAAGAAGCTTTTTGAAAAATAACAATTTGTTGAAACTTACTTCTTAAGAGTAAAGTTAAGAAAAAACACATTTACAACCCCAATATAAATAAACAGAATATGATGATTTGCAAATCCTTTTCAACCGATATTCAATTGAATACACTACAAAGACAAGATATTTAATGTTCAAACGGATAAACTTGATTGTTTTTTACAAATATTCACTCATTTTGAATTTGATGCCTGCAACACGTTCCAAAGAAGTTGGCACAGGGGCAACAAAAGACTGGGAAAGTTGAGGAATGCTCAAAAACCACCTGTTTAGAACATTCCACAGGTGAACAGGTTCATTGGAAACAGGTCAGTGTCATGATTGGGTATAAAGGGAGCATCCCTGAAAGGCTCAGTCGTTCACAAGCAAGGACGGGGCGAGATTCACTACTTTGTGAACAACTGTGTGAGCAAACAGTCCAACAGTTTAAGAACGTTTCTCAACGTGCAATTGCAAGGAATTTAGGAATTTCATCATCTGCAGTCCATAATATCATCAAAAGATTCAGAGAATCTGGAGAAATCTCTGCAAGTAAGCAGCAAGGCAGAAAACCAACACTGTGACCTTCGATCCCTCAGGTACTGCATTAAAAACCCACATCATTCTGTAACGGATATTCCCACATGGGCTCAGGAGCACTTCAGGAAACCACTGTCAGTGAACACAGTTCGTCGCTCCATCTACAAGTGCAAGTTAAAACTCTGCCATGCAAAGCAAAAGCCAGATATCAACACCACCCAGAAACGCTGTCGGCTTCTCTGGGCCCGAGCTCATCTGAGATGGACTGACGCAGAATGGAAAAGTGTCCTGTGGTCTGACGAGTCCACATTTCAAATTGTTTTTGGAAATCATGGACGTCGTGTCCTCTGGGCCAAAGAGGAAAAGGACTGTCTGGATTGTTATCAGCGCAAAGTTCAAAAGCCAGCATCTCTGATGGTGTGGGGGTGTGTTAGTGCCCATGGCAGGGGTAACCTGCACATCTGTGAAGGCCCCATTAATGCTGAAAGGTCCATACAGGTTTTGGAGCAACATCTGCTGCCATCCAAGCAGCGTCTTTTTCAGGGACGTTTCCTGCTTATTTCAGCAAGACAACGCCAAGCCACATTCTGCACGTGTTACAACAGCGAGGCTTCGTGGTAAAAGAGTGCGGGTACTAGACTGGCCTGCCTGCAGTCCAGACACGTCTCCCATTGAAAATGTGTGGTGCGTTATGAAGCTCAAAATATGACAACGGAGACCCCGGACTGCTGAGCAACTGAAGTTGTACATCAAGCAAGAATGGGAAAGAATTCCACCTACAAAGCTTCAACAATTAGTGTCCTCAGTTCCCAAACGCATATTGAGTGTTGTTAAAAGGAAAGGTGATGTAACACAGTGGTAAACACACCCCTGTCCCAACTTCTTTGGAACGTGTTGCAGGCATCAAATTCAAAATGAGTGAATATTTGCAAAAAACAATAAAGTTTATCCGTTTGAACATTAAATATCTTGTTTTTGAATATAGGTTGAAAAGGATTTGCAAATCATCATATTCTGTTTTTATTTATATTTTACACAACGTCCCAACTTCATTGGAATTGGGGTTGTAAGAAGATTTTATTTCTTTAGACCATGTCTTGAATCTGGCACCTGGTTCCTATGACCACCATTGTAATCAGATTTGATTTAGATTTTAATGGCTGAATTATGCAGGAATTTTGAAAAGTTGGTGGAATTCCACTTTAATTCACTTTCAAAATAAAACTCACCTGAGCTATGACTAATCAGGATACTCACATCACACAGTAAAAAGCATTGAGATTGATTATCAATGCCTTATTCAGTATCAGTATTGCAAGTATTGTATAAGGTCATGATTTGCAAAACTGATACAAAACCCATGGTGCAGCCTTGGTGTCCACACAGATCAAATGGTAGTGAACATTGGCATGGAGGGTTATTCTAAACACCAAACATTAGGCTACCTTCACATTACAAGCCTCATTGCTCAAATCCGATCTCTCTGACCCGCTGCTTCACACTCGTTTAGGTAAGTGATTCAAATCTGTCATTAATGTGAGCTAACCAGCATCCTGAAATGACCCGCATGTGCACAACCTACTCAGTATCGTCACGTGAATGAATCGCATGCACATGTTCATCATCAGTAAACAAAGTAACGGTCAGAATGAGCCTTCACTGCTAAGATAAGTAACTCTGATCAGCTCTCAGCTGTTCATTATTAGAGCGAGACGAAGGCGAAAAAAGTGAGATGTGTTGCTTTTCTACCGTTTACAGGCTTTAACTTCTGTTTGGCGCTGCTGCCAGAGTAACACTGAATGATGGCACGTGTGCAGTGGAAGAAAGAACATGGATTCTGATCTGAGCGTTCACATTAAGGTCGCATGGCCACGAATCGGATACGTATCCGATCTAGGGCCACATATGAAAGTGACTCAGGTCGGATTTCATCAAATCAGGTTTGCGTGTCCACACAGCCCTAAAAATCAGATGTGATCACATTTATGGGCAAAAAATCGGATTTGTGCCACTTGAAACCGGTAATGTGAACGTAGCTTTTTCTTTTAAACTGTAAGGAGTTGAGCAGTACTGAATGTGTGTGACTGAACTTTATGACCAAGGCTTTTTAACCTCTTATCTGCCACATAAATAATAAATATAATGTTCACTCCTGTTTCCTGAACAGTGATGATGGCCAAAGAGAAACCACCCATCACAGTGGTCGGAGACGTCGGGGGCAGAATCGCCATAATTGTCGTAAGTGAAGTTCACTTGCTTTGAATAGAACAGAAATGATTAGCCGATCATTATTAGAAAGATGTCATTTTTATGGCTTATTCAAACGCTTTTGTGTTCAACAGCTAAATTTAATATAATGTGAAAAATAAACAGTTTGTTCTGATTTGTGATTTGCAGTTACACTAGCAGATAAAAGTATATGTTGTTGTTTTATACGCAGTAATAGCTTAGACAGTGTGAATTCAAATATTCAAATTCAAATATATAAAAATAAAATTAAAATAAACACTAAAAGGCACTGTAGATTATTTATTTGAAACCTTGCACAGTACGAACATATTAGAATCATGCTATATGTTTATCTGCAACCAGATTTGTTTAGTATTATTGGAATTATTAATCAGAAATTTTTGAATCCTGGTAAATACCTGAAGAACATGCTGTGCTTATTAATGTTTTTAATTTTTTTTTGTTTACAACCAAATCTGGAATTTCCTTTGTTAAAAAATTTACATGTG